>NW_005842785.1:350230-367567 GCF_000455745.1 Alligator sinensis | reverse complement strand
CTCCCTGCTGATTCTGCCAGTCCTTGTAACTGGGGCCAGCTGAACCCCAAAGCCTGAGACAAATATTCCAATGTGACCAGACCCTAAAAAACCTCTAAGGCAGGGGTCAGCAACGGGCATGTGTGCCAGCGTGGCACATGAAGCCATTTTACTCTGCCCAAAAACTTGGCAACCCCTTTCATCAGCATTATTTTAATCACCCATGAGTCACCAGAACCCTTTTGAAGTTTCTGGCTACTGTGAGACACCTAGAGCCCCTCAGGCAGAAAGGCCATTACTCCTAGATGCCTTTGCTATCATAGAGTTGATTGCCCCGTCTTTGCTAGACAGTGCACAGGAGTGCCCCTACCAGGGGCCCCTTGTATCTTCTATTGTGAGTAGCAGTTCTTCTGGACCTAGAACACAACGGCAAGGGATAATTAACAGTTTTACCCTCTCCCTGAGTTCCCTAGCTAAACCATATCCAAAACTATAAAGATATATGCAAGCAGTATAACATTGCATAGAGTGATAACAGCAGCATAAATGGATATAGAATAACACGGGTTTTCATATCAGACCACACATGCCATATCAGTACAATAAAACACAAGAAAATTATAACATGCCACAAATCCCAAAACATAACAGGGTTCATGACTGTGGCAGGGGCATTTCACTGTGGTGGTAAGGCTCCCAAGCATTGCCACTACAGCAAAACAGTTTGTCTCACCCTGCTCTGCTCTGGGTCATCTGGACAGCCAGGGGAAGCCTGCGGGGTGGAAAATGGGCGGAAGGAAAGCGTCCACACACCAGCCCCTCTGGCTTTTTAATCACCGCTCCCATGGCTCAGCTGAGGGAGGGGATGTTGGGGAAGGGGTACCAGGGGAAACAGAGGGAGCAGCACAGCAAAGCCTCTGCCGCCTTCTTATGCTGGGAACTCCAGTGTGAGAAGCAGGCAAGGAAGAGCTGGGGCTGCTCCTTCTCACCTACAGAATGTGGAGAGCAGCCGCTCCCTTTGACTTCTCCAGACTGAGGTGACCCCAGTCCAGCTCCACGCTTCCTGGTCCCCAGGAGGAGTTAGGCCACAAGAAAATATGTAGACATTCAGTCTTCCAAGATAAACTCTCCTTGGAGCAATTTAACTCGGGTTGTTCCTGATTTGTTTTGCTCCTGGGGTGGCTGTTTTTGCTCTGGGAGAAAAAGCTTGAATGTTTCCACACTTTTATTTTCCACTGGGAGAGCAGCAATTCTCCCAGTAGAAACTGAACATCTGAACCTGGCCTAAATCTCCTAGCGCAGTGGTTGTTAACCTGTGGTCCATGGACCCCTGGGGTTCCACAGACTATGTCTAAGGTAGTGTTTCTCAACCCATGGGTCACAACCCAAAAGCGAATCACAAGAATATATGAAAGGGTCATAAACAATCATGGAAAAACTTGGAAAATCAAGGATTTTCTCCTTTTAAAGGAGAAAAATGCGGGAAACAACAGGTTTCCACTTGCAGGCTGCCAGGAGGCTAGTTTCTTAAACTGTTTACTGGGTCGGGACTGGCCATCAATGTTTACAAATGGATCCTGGTACAAAAAAGGTTGAGAATCACTGGTCTAAGGGGTCTGCAAAAGATGAACATGATCAATCAAAAGTATCTGAATACCCACACTTACAATTCAAAGGGGTTTGCACCTCCATTCAAAATTGCTTAGGGGTCCACAAATGAAAAAAAGTTATAAACCACCGTTCTAGGTTAGCTGTTGCAGTAGTTGTTATTATAGCACCTTACCACAAGGTGGCTGGCAACCTGGTATTGACTCTCTGCACCTAGCAAACAGCTACCCTAGGACAGTGGTCACAATGCACAATCCTAATTTTTCCTTGTATAACTCTATCCCAGACTAGCTCTATCCCAGATTCTAGTATTTTATACCTGCTTAGGGCCATATAAAGTGTATCTGCTCCTTGTTAATACCAACATAAGACTGCCTGGCACTAGCATAAATCTGCTGTCCTGATCATTTGTAGTACTTTTGTTTCCAGAAGACGGTTCTGTCAGTGCATATTTATGGCTGGGTGGGTTATTACCAGTGATTGTGTTCCTAGCTGTAAGAAAATCTTAACTGAAGTCAGTCTTAAGAAGTAGAACTCCTCTTGTTTTGGTATCACCCAGTCAAAGAAGCCACTTGTGGAACTTGTTTTGCTTTATACCTTCATTTGTACTACACACAGGATTTACCACAAGAAAATGTCAGTATTTATCATTCAGGGTTTGATCTTGATCATGTTGATCATATAGCCAGTGGCTTGATCACATTATTATAACTCATGTGTCATACATGCACAGGTTCAATTCAGAGTGAAAATCTAAAGAATAGAAATTATAAAGAACAAGGAAGTGGGCTGAGGAATGTGATACAATGCAGTAAACAGATTAAAAAGCAAATTTATTTTTCTTTTAAATAGTGATGCCACATCCTAAAGCTAAGCACAGTGACCAAAATAAGACAACGATGTGTGAATTTATAGGAAAAACAGATTGAGGTAGGTAGTCATGTTATTCTGGAGTCAGACAGAAGGCAGGGTAGAGTTGCACGTTATAGACTAACTGAATCAGAGATGCATACGTTTTTGTGAGCCACACGTCACTTTATCAGATGCTGTGAAAGGACATGCAGAGAACAGGATATCAAATAGAAGGAGTGATTTAGATACAAACTACAGGGAAGTGGGGGGAAAACTGATTGTAAAACCTGATAAAGTTTCATCTTCAAATCAGCACTAAGTAGTGGGAAACTTCTGAAATTTCTATTAGGGGGAGTAATATGTACAGTAAATATTAATTACTTTAGAGGCAAGTTTGTGTTTGAAATGATATTTGCTTGTTGAGATATGGCTGCTTGTTGTCAGGAAGAATCCCAAACTATTTAGGGGTAAAAATACCACTACCAATATGGAAAATACTATTACGTCATTTTGGTGACATTAAGATTTAAATAGTAACTACTTACTAACTCATATTTAACTATGTTCTTAGAAAACACATGGTTATTTGGCAGTCTTTGCTTCCATTCAAGGTCATTTGGGATATCATTTTAATTCTGTGAATAGAAGTTTTAATACAGTCTTATGATAAGCTTGTCCAATACTATTCAGATTTTTTTTCTCATTGTTTTATCCACAGTGAATATACATATTCAAATATAAATCTGCTTAAAAATAATTTTGTTCAGTTTACAATGCCTTTTTTAATTCAGTTGAGCAAGTATTACACTATCTGTAGTAAAAATGCAAGGAGCAATGTAAAGTTGCCTTAGGGAAAATTAACATCAAATAGTAAATAAGACTTCACAAATAGAGGATGAGCCAGAACGTAGAGCAAGCTGCTGGAGGCAGCTGTGGAAATGTCATCACTTGAGGTACTCAGTTGGACTTGACAGCTGTCTCTTAAGGGTGGTTTAGGGATAATAACATCATATGACACTGACAGAATAGACTTATATGACCTATACGAGGCCTGTTCCAGTTAAATGAGTCTATTCTAGGTCTTGAAAGAAGTTTAAGATGAGGCAATTCAGATATTTTCCCCAAAACAAATTTTTCTTTTAAATGTTCTGATTATTCTGTCTTTTATTTATTTTACTTTTCTCTCTCTGTTCCCTGTACATGTATGTGGTGTGATCTTTTGATTTTTGTCAGAATTGTATGTGTGGTTGTTCCTGTTGGTTACATGGTTAAAAACATGTTATCAGCAATCGCAAGGAAGCGTGATAGTTGCTAGCATGGTTTTAGCATGAATAAATGCTATAGATGATTAGTTGAAAGATGGTATTGATATGGAATGAGAGTTAACATTGTAGAATCTATATGCTTGAAGTTTCATGTGGTTGTTAATGTTAATTTAGAGTCTTCTGTCTTTCATTTTGTAATAACTGAAGTATTTTTATTGAGCAAGTTTATATGTATATTTAGAACATTAATTTTATTTTATTTTAGTTTGATAACATTTGTATCTTTCCTATGTGGTAACCATTTGTTCTGGAATGCATAACTTAGGTATACCGTATTTACTTGAATCTAAGGTGAGCCCTCCCTGCCATCATGGCGGGGACAGCCCCTCATTTTAGATTCAGGTACAGGTGTGGGGGAGAGGGAGAACAGCTGCAGTTCCAACCACAACTCCAAGGTTGAAATACCCACAAAGCTTTTGCTCTCTCCTCTCACCTCCCTCCCCCTCCCTCTTTTCCCTGTTTACCTTGTCATTGCATACCCAACTCCAGCTGGGGGCAAAGATCATGCAGCACATGCTGCCTCCGGCCCCAGCCCAGGGGACAGGCAGGAGTTGTAGGACAGGTACCTGGGGATGCGGGCATTGGTGGGGTGGGATAGGCTCTGAGGAGCAAGCAGGCATCCAGGGAGACAAGTGGGGGGTCAGTGGGCAAACCACTTGACTCCCCTGGTGCCTGCCCCATGACCACCTGGCCTCCTGTGGCTGCTTGCCTTGCTATATTGGGGAAATGGGGGACAGGACGAATGTAAGATGACCCTCCAAAGATCAGATTTTAGACATGGAAAATTATTTAAAAAGTATAATTTTTCTATTTCTAGTGTATAATTCTTGGGGGAGGTTCATCTTAAATTCAGAGTCATCTCAGATTCAGTAAATATAGTAAATGCATATAGACCTTAGATATAAATGCATAAATATTACAAATATGGAATAAAGAATAAACTCTTCAAAGATAGGAAGGTTCATAAAAAGGAAGGTAACCATATTTCACTTTTGGAAAAATCTAGGTTTTTTTAAGCATTTCTGTCTCCTACGTGTCTTGTTTCATTAGCCTAAAGCTTTCTTCTCTTTCAAGTCACTATACATGACATACATTACATACTTTAGAAAGAATTAACTTTTTTTGGTGATAAGAGGAAACTGAAGTAGATGAAAAGTGTGCTTACATGAAAAGAGGGCAGGATTTTTTTATGATACCTTTTAATTGGACCCCTAGTGTAGTTGAGAAAAGCTTGACTTCTGAAACATCATGGCTACAACACTCCAACATAACAGTCACATAAAAATCTTAACTCCTGAAGTAGCAATTTTGAATAAATTCATCTTTTTTTCCTCCTGTCACTATAGAGCTCCCTGTGTTTGTCTGGACCAAATTCCGCAACCCATGATTTAAGTGGCATGAGTCTGAGAGATGTAGTATCATCACAACCCTCAGTGCTGAGAACAGCCTCACAGGAAGGTTACCAGGAACTTAATCAAGAGCAAATGGAACACCTCCGGACTGAAATCAGTTCTATCAAGGCCAGCTACCAGAGCAAGAATGGAGTAGGACAGTTTCTCCATAAAATTCAATCCTGCTTTTTCCCATTTAGTTTTCACTCTTTTTTTGTTTGTTTGTTTATAAATTATTTCTGCAGTATTACACTAAAACATAGTGAAGTTTATGTGTAAGCACAGAAGATGCAAAGTCTGATAAAATGTTCAGAGATGTTGTTTGTCTTATAGGTAGGGATCTACTTAAAGTGTGCAGAGGGGAAGAAAAAAATTGCAGACTGCATGTGGTGCCTGGTGCCATTTTTGTGGCAAGGTCCCCACCTCTGATTAGTCGAGGGGTCCTGATGGCCCTGTCCTTCACCGTTGATTTGTGGAGAGTGTTGCCATTCATGGGGCCCTGCCCCTCACCACTGATTGGCAGAGAGGGGCAGGGCCACTCAAAAGGCAGCCCTGTTGGCCAATTAGTAGAGAAGGAGGGTGGAACTGGCATCTTGACTGCTCTCCCACCACCCTGGCAGGCTGCAAGGCCAGGCCAGCATTTTCTTTTTAGTAAGGGTTTTTTTGTTGTTGGTTTTTTTGGTGATTCCATACAGAATCACAAGGAACTCCAGTTCTCATGGTGATTGCAGAAACTGCCTTTTTTCCTAGTTTCCCTGAAAATTGCACAATCATGAATTGAATAGATCCCTACTTATAGCTTAATACATTACTCCTGAATTTGCTACTATCAGGATATTGTATTTTGGAAACAGCTCCAAGCTTTTTGCTGTATTGCTCTGTGTCTTGTTAAACGTAATAAGCATTTTCCCATTCACTGCTGCATTTTTATTTTCAAGGAGGACATTACCCCCAGTCGGTCAGTGCAAAACAAGAGTACTTTAATCATTACTCAATCCCAACTGATGACTGCACTTGCAGGTACAAGACCATCGATTAGTCAAGATGATCAGAAAAAATTTCTTGAAATGTAAGTAGTAAATTCTTTTACTAAACATGCTTGTATCATATTTTTTTTACATTTCAAGAGTTGTTTAAACTCAGGGAGTTCTATTTAAAATATATAAATTTGGAATCAAGAATAGACTAAAACTTGGCACTCCACAGAGTCACTTGGTTATTTCAGAATTGCTTACAAATTAGATCTTGGCAAGGGAAGCACAATTCATCAGTGTCTTGCTTGAACATGAACATTGCTGTTTTCAGTTTTTGTTGCTTTTAGGGATTTTGATTGTATGTGGTATTGTTATTTCTACTGCTACTACATACAGTTGCAATGTTCTTTGACTATCTGTCCAGATACATTTCACTGATTTATATGTTATTGTGTGCATTTATGTTCAGATTCTTTTGCGACTGTATATTCAAGTCTCTTATGGAAGTTGTAGAGGGCAGAGCAAATCAAACTCCTTTTTTAATTCTTTCATGAGAAATTCAGACTTCTTCACTTGTTATGCAGCCTTCTTGTTAATTGTTGATAGCTGCAGATAGTACTGTTATTTTGGGGATAAGATTATTGTAGCTTTTTTTTCTTTTTAATTTACTTTTTCTGTTAATTACCTGAGAGGCTACCGGTATCTTCCTGTTATGGAAGCAGAAAAGTTTGACTTTCCTATGAGTCTTTAATGAAGTGTTGGGCAGTTATATGGGCTGAAGGGCCACTTAATTCATTATAGATAAAAAAAACAAATCATATGCTAAAACTCAAAAATCTATTATAACATAATTTAATTTTATTTCAAAAAATATTTTTTGTCCTGATTTACTTTTCAAGTAGCATATATACAGGCAATTACATAATAGCTCAAAATAAAGTCTAACTCTCATATATTGTGGGGGGTGCTGCCCACACGCTAGGTCCCAGGAGCTGGACAGGGGGAGGGGGCATGTGCACCAGTGATCGCCCAGGACAGGGTGGTGCAGGAGCATTCCACTCTCCCTCCCACGGACCATCTGGCCTGTGGCTGTCTCCACGGTTTTCCACATGGGGCCGAACCCCACGCCCTCCTGCCAGAAGCAACCTGCACCATACTTTCACCTGCACCCACTAGACAGTCCTGGTGCCACCCCCGGCCAGTGCACACAGCTTCCCAGCGGGGCTACTTCCAATGTGGCTCCAGCCACCCGGGTGCTGCTCGGTTCCCCCCACCTCCAGCAGCATCTCCTCCTCCTGCCCCTGCTGCCCCACTCCAGGTGGGAGGAGCTGCAGCCCCAGGAAGTTCCTGCCCCAGTGCACAGGACTCTAGCTTCAGCTCCCAGCCACCTTCCACCCACTCAGCTGTCCACGTGATGAGCAGCCACCTGTGGGCAGCCAAGTGGATGGAAGGCAGCCTTGAGCTGGATCCTCCCAGGTCTGCAGTTTCCCCTTGCCTGGAGCAGTGCAGCAGGGCCAGGAGGAGGAAGAGGAGAAGCCACTGGAGGTGGAGGGAACTGAGCAGCACCCAGGTAGCTGAAGCTACACAGGGAGCAGCTCCATTGGGAAGTTGGCCCCGCTGGCTGGGTCTGGCAGGCTGTCCCGGGTTGGGGCAGGTGGGAATCAGCCCCATGTGGAGCACCATGGGGACAGCCACAGGTTGGATTTAATCAACTGGTTAATCTTTAAAACATACATGTCTTTTGTTAACATGTAGGCACAAATAACTGGTTTGGTAATAATTAATATTAACATGTATCTAAAGAAACATTTGAAAAGAATGATGGCATCTTATATTAATATGCTATTATCTATCTTTGTTTTTAGCTATGATAATTTTCAAAATCCCAAGAAGAGGAAAGGACAGAGTGCAGCAACATTCAGACCAGGACAAAAAGTGACTCTAGCATAATGATTGTTGTTATATTTGTGATCACTACACTGTAATTTAGAATATAAATGTCAGTCATATATTTACAGTCTTAAATCAGTTTACAATTTATATTCATATAGATTTATTACTACAGTGACTGAGGGTAGGCATCTTTTAAATTAACTTGAAATGCTGTAAGATTATTTGACATCTTATTTTGCAAAATTATTTGTCTTCCTATAAATCAGTATTAAACTTTTTGAGACAATATTAGCTATGTTGTTTCCAGCTAACCAGCAAACCTCAAGTTGTTCATCGGTGTGCAAATATCAGGAGTTGGTTCCCCATATCTGTATCCTTCCTCAGAGCAAATATTTTGCTTTTTCACAACTACTTCCTGAATCTGAAAGGTGGAGGTTCTGTCTTCACAAGAAATATGGTATCTATACATCTTATTTTAATACCTTGTAATAACTAAGGAAAACACTTTTCAGTAAAATATACTGAACTGTATAACAGCCTTGTAAATCTAAGGACATATTTTGAATATGTATTAGTATGTAAGGAGTGCCAGATTTTCTTGCAGATCAACTGTAGCTGGAAAGAATTTAAAACAAACTAAGATCTGAATTTATTTTTTAAGTTAAGAAAATGGATACATGGGAACAAATCAGAAGAGGCTCCTTAAATCATGAGCTTAGACCCCCACTATTGCAGGAAACTGAAAGTGGACACACAATTTGGGGCCATTTCAAAAGGGGGTGTTTTAGAAGGGCAGCAGCTGTTATGTTACATTTGTGGTGCTCCCAACTTGTCCACACGTAACAATTAGAACGTAACAGCTACTGTCCTTTGGAAACCCTTCCCTTTTGAAACTGCTTCAAATGTATGTGTCCACACTCATACACTACTGTCAGAAATTTATCAAACTTCATATTAAAACCAGCTAGGTTGCCCCCACTGCTCTTCTTGAAAGGTTTTTCCAAAAACTCATTTCTCTGATAGTTGGAAAACATCTTCTAATTTCCTGCCTATTCACAGATCTTTTATTCCCACTTGCTCTTACACTAATATTGTCCTTTTATTTAAACAGCTCTTCTCCCTCTCTGGTGTTTACCTTCTTGACATATTTATAGGGAGCAGTCACTTTCCCTCTAACCCAGTGCTCTCCTAGACTAAGTAGTCCAAGCTTTTTTAGTCTTATCTGATAAAATAAGCTGTCCACTCCCCTCATCAGCATACTAGTCCTTCTGTGCACCTGTTTCATTCTAAATTAATCTTTCTTGAACATAGTATCAGAACTGTATGCCATACAATGACTAGTTCTCTGCATAAAAACACTTGCCAAAAGAAGTTATTATTAACAGTAGGTGGGATTCCCCACCAATCCTTAAGCAGGTAGAATTCAGAAAGGTACTCAAGGTATTTAAATTAAGCCTGTCTATAGATTTCATTATTCAGGTGGATGATACTAATGTACAGAGGGTGCATCTACACATTCGCTTTGCTGTGGAGTTGGTTACTTAGCTCCGCAGTAAAGCGTCACTGTTTACATGTGAGTCCATATTAGGGCACAGTAAATTAATGAACTCTGCCATAGAATAGTATTGTCCAGGACAAGTACTACCCTACAGTGGAGTCGCTTAGTGAGCTGAAATGCTTGTATAAACGGGGCCCAGGGCTGACTGGGGCATGAGGGTGCTTCAGTGCAGGGGCTGCTTGCCAACTAGCTGCTCACTGAAGCACCCTTGTGCCCCAGCCAACCCCTCTGCTGCCTAACACCGAGACCTGGGGATGACCCTCAAGCTCCCTGCCAACCTGGATCTGCTGTGCCCCGGCTCAGACAGCTGCACCTGGGAGCAGCTGACTCTGGTGCAAACTGTGCCAGAGTTTGAACTGTGCTATTCACCGTGTGTAGATCTTCCTAGAGAGTATAAAAGACTATTACCCAGTCTGACAAGAATTAAACCTTAAATTCGGAGGGGTTTTTCTGAGTACTTATTACAGACTGCATAAAAAAGGCTGACAGCAGATTTGCCAACTGTCTGTAAATTTATGGACAATCTATGTTTTAAAAAAAGAGAGAGAGAGAGAAAGAAGTAAAGTCTAAAAGCACCTGTCCATAAAGTCCTTAAAATGAAGCCATCCATAAAAATAATGACCATGAGCTTGACTAAAACTCAGTCCTTGGAAAGAGGCCAAATGCAAAGTATTGATGAACAAACATAGCAGAGCAGTACTACCTGGTGTCTGAGCAGGAGTACAGCACCTTTCAGGAAGTTCTGTCAGGGCTTTATGGGCTATGGGAGCCTCTATAGCCCTGCCCCACTCCAGCTATGTGCTGCTGCTGCTGTGTCCTATTACCTGCCTATAATTGCTATTTACCTTACAGACAGGGAGTGCTGCCTGGCCCCAGCAATCTGAGACACTGAGTGGGATGGGGAGGGGGTAGTGCAGCCATGACGGAGCTGCAGGGCTGGGAGGGAGGGGAAGGCATCAGGTAGGGGTGCACTCTGGGACGGGAATTGGGGCCTGCAGGGGTAAGACTGGAGATCAGCACAGTGCAGGGTGCAGTTGGGGGAGATAGGGTGTGGAGGTGAGTAAGGGACCCCCAGGGTGGGGACAGCACAGTGTAAAAGCAATGCTGCAGTCAAGCAGCATTGCCAACCTATTTTTTTTTCTTTTTATTGTCAACTTTTTTACTGATAACCAAACTTTCTTTTGGTTGGGGTTAAGTCCCTAAATTTGAACTCAGTCCTCATTACTGCTATTCAGGACTTGGCAGAAGAGTTACATTTACATTATGTAAACTATACGTCAATAAAAATGTATGTCAATAAGTAGTATCTTATGCCAGGGTAATATACTGTGATTAAATGCACATGTAGACACTGACTACAGGGATAAATTGTACCTAGTCAGCCCAGTAAAACATGCCAGTAAATGTTTCGTTGTCATTAAAAAGAAACAAAATAAAAAGCAGTCTTGTATTGGCAACCTTGCCTGACAGGATACCTTTTTATTTAATTCCTCTGTTGTCATCTATCTTGTCAGCTATCACTGACCTTGCTCAATTGCCAGCCACACTCTCCTAGTGGTCCATGGGTATTAAACCTCCCCCCCACCCCCCCAAAAAAAACAAAACAAAAGAGTAATAAGTAGATCTCTTTCCATCTCTCATGTACACACAACACTATTTGGGTGTTTCTGCTTTGTAACCTAGCAGTACATCAAAATGCATCTGGCTTCAGGAGTTTGTAGAGCTGCCTGATAATGATGAATAGCTGGCAGATCTCATATTTTGGATGTGGCCTACAATGCAAAATAAAGAAGATCTAGTAGCACCACTTACATCTAACAGCAGGAGCAGCAATAATATCCTAAAAACCTGGGTAGCAGAAAATGTCACCAGAGTGTACCCCAAAGCATGCAGAAAGAATTTGCAGAAAGAAACTACTAAGTATGTATAATTGACCAATTCTGTCAGGTGCTGTGTCTGCATCTCCCATTAGCTTTAATGAAGTTAGGGGTTTTAAACCATATGTGATTTGCATTTTATTTTGATCTACAAGGCTATTCTGCAGGAAACCATATACCTTCTTTGTTTAGAAAAACAGTACCTCTAGCCTTCATCCAGGATTACACACCTAGAATTTATGAAGTTGCTTTTGGTTATTAAAGAAGTAAGACCTCTAAGGAAAAGAGATAAGGCAATCTTTTTTAACATTAAAAATTAAGTCAAGAAGTAGATAAGCAAGACTTAGTCAGACTTGAACAGTACAGTTATTTCAGAATAAATGTCACATGTTAGAACTGTACATAACTGTTTAAATATGAGTGTCTAATGCAGTTCTCTCACAAGCTGTAGAATGCACAAACATAATTTTTAAATACTTCAAGCCTCATTTCAGCCAAAAATAATCCAAGTTCTATACCACGCTAGGCCTCATTTTTATCATCAAATACAAAATGGACATAAGGTGATTTTTTTTTTTCTCCCCAAACCTGAATTGCTTTAAGTATCACAGCGGGACAAAATAATTATGATTGTGGATTTTTGTTTTTGATGCCATTTAATTAAAAATAATGGATGTAGAATGAAATGCATAAAAATGCTAACTTTTAGTCATGGTTTACTGTGTTTTTATTTTAATTTCATAGTCATTTTATTTTCCAAAGGCTTCTATCAGAAATGGTATCAATCATACATAGGTTCTTAGCAATGCTAAAAGAGAACTATTCCTGTCAAACAAATATGTGGTAGTATATCAGTATACAAGAAGAAATAGAAAAAAGTGTTTACAGGTTCTATAATTACACAAGAAGTATAAAAACAAAAGGATCCGTTTCCCAGCCTGCTTATGTAATGTCTGCTAAATTAGTACTGCACATGTATAGGACTGTAGGAGCAAAGCTTTCCAGAGAGTTACTATTTCAATCTTAAAATAAAAGCACCCTGAGAACTTAGAAAAGTGGAAAAAAGGAGACCCCTATATAAACTAGATTGGGTTTGCAGTGTGATCCCTACAGGAACAAATCAGTAGAGTAACTAGTAAGTGACAACTAGGAACTCAATTCACACTGCCATTGTAGCATAAGTGTCAAGCTGTTGGAACAAGCTGTACTTAACTTTTTCATGTGAATCCCAGCAGATGAGGTTGAAGATGCAGTTGGAAAGCACTGAATCAGTGCCTTACCCAGGCATCTTTTAGTGCGGTTTGAACGCACTACTGGCTATATGTGGAACCTTCTCCCAAAAGTGGTCCTTGTTGCTTTGCCTTCAGGTATAGAAATGGGTTTGGCAGTTGCTTTTCATCTGGGAGTATAAAGATAGGAGCAGGATCACAAGGTTTCTAAACTAGTTTACTTCAGTACAACAAGGATTCTGTTATACATTAACTGAAGCAGGTTGCAAAGACTTGGGAGCTGTTCCAAGCCCTGTCTTACTTTTGGCAAGTCACATTCTTGATTCTTTGTTTCCAACTGCCATGCCCATTGTGCTTTATTTGCCTTATTTCTAGAATAGGGCAATGATGATTACCTTTCTAAGATATATTTAAGGCTAAAACTTTGTAATAGTACTACTACTATGATGATACACACAGATGCATTTCTATCAGATCCTCAAATGGTGGGTGCTACTGAAGTGCAAATCTTGCTAATATTCATTCAGGTTAGAGATGTACACTTGAGAGGAATTAAAATGAAATATGTTTTCCCCTTCCTTAACTAGTGCTTGAATTTTTTGTGACATTTTAAGAAGAAACCACTTTAGAAATGCCATACAACTGCAGTATCATATTAGCCGCTATTAGATAACCACAGCAGGGTTTGGATCTCTCTCACGTTGCTGTGGTGTCCTTGACTGGCCTCAGAAATATGGAGAAGAAATAGGTTGAATAACTTCAAGTCATGTAAGGTTTCATGATCATCACAGAGTAAACATAGGACAGAAAAGTGCATTGGGACTGTATTGTGGACAGAGAAAACCTGCTCTTTGCCCATCATTGCAAATTTTGAGGAACCTGCTCAGTCACGCAATTTAGACTTCTGTGTAACAGAAGAGTTATTTTGTTGTGATCTACTAGAGTGGATCTTTGGCACAATTTTTACATGTTAAAATTACTTTTAAAAAAATCAAGGGCACATAGTACTGGCTACGTGAGAGAGATTCCCTTATTAGAAATCAGCAACAATGGGTGCATCTACACATGCAATTAGTATGGTTGAATGAACTCCGGTGCAGTGTGTGCCAGAGTTTATTGCTCCCAGGTGCAGTGTTTATATGTGCACCCAGGACCGCAGCACATTGAGCTGGGGCAACACAGCCCTGTCTGACAGGGGACCCAGGGAATCAGCCTACCAGCCCAGAGCTGTCCGTCCCAGCTCAACGTGCTGCAGAGGGGCTGGCTGAGGAACAAGGGTACTACAGTGAGGGGCTAGCTGGCAGGTAGCCCCACACTGTAGCACTCTTGTGCCCCATCCAGCCCTGGTCATTGTCTACACATGCACTGCAATTCACTAAATAACTCTACCATAGGACAGCATTTATGTCGGGCAGTACTGTTCTACATCAGAGTTGATTCATTTACAGCAACCTAATCACACTACATGTGTTGACGGTGACACTTTACTCTGGAGCTAATTAGTCAACTCCACAGTAAAGCGCACGTGTAGATGCCCCCAATCTAAAAGAAATAAGCTAAAGTAGGGTTGGTCAACTATTTGGGCCTCTTAAGGAGTTTTTGTGAACTGTTGAGGGCAGGGGGGGAGGGTGTGCTGACCTGGCCTCAGCCCCCCATCATGGCTGTTGGGGGACAGGAGGGGGGTGGAGGAGGTGCCAGTTTATCCTATCTGGGCCCATCCACCTGGCACCCACCACCAGGGGTGCCAGATGGAGCAGGCAGGTGGGGTCTCCATGGAGACTGGCCCAGGACTCCCACAGGCAGGGTGCACTTGGCAGGGAGGATGGGATGGGATCACAGGTGGGCAGGGAGCAGTATCTAGGAGCAGGACAGCTAGGCAGAGCTGGGGCCAGGATTGCAGGGCAGTGACAGCATGGGCCCAGGGCTGGGGCAGAGCCATGATCCAATCCCCACATGTCCCTGCAACAGGTGCCAGTTCCACAGACAGTAGCGAGCCCCTGACTACAAAATTGGCACCCATGGCAGGCATGTGCAGGGAGCAGGTAGTGCCTCCACCCCAGGCCTTGGCCCCGCACTGTCACTGCCGTATGACACCGGCCCCATACGCTCATCCTGTTCACAGACACCAGTCCTGACTCTCCCGCAGCCTCATCCCCTCTGCCTGGCCGAGTGCACCCTGCCCATGGGGGTCCCAGGCCAATCTCCATGGAGACCCTGCCCATTCACTCTGGCTGGCACCCCCAGCAGTGGGTGCAGAGTGGACGAGCCAGGTGCCCAGGCAGTGGGGCCAAGTCTGGTGGCAGCAGAATCACTGGCAGTGGCAGCCAGAGCTGCTGCAATGGAGGCTGCTAAGAAGCCAAATCTGGCCACCCCTGCTGTGCTGCCCAGCCCAGTGGACTACAGCTCCCCAAGTGCCTGAGAGCCACGCGTAGGGATAGGGTGGGCTGTGCTGTGCACCAGGAAGCACCTCCATACCCAGAGGACTAGCCGCACATGCCACTGCCTGGGCTGTCCTGCTGGTAGGGCCAAAGGACCCACCACAGGCCAGATGGAAGCCAAAGGACCCACCACAGGCCTTGGTGGACTGGAACTAGCCCCTGGGTCATATTCTGCCCATCCCTGAGCAAGAGATTCTAATCTAAACTGTCTCCAAAATCTTTCCAGCGTCACAGTGTAACTACTACAAAAGTATAGTTTAGCTAATCAGCTTTCTGACAGCTTTGGCTCTATGCCTCTTCTCATTAGGGATCACACTGGAAATATGGAGCTGACCTAATTGAAAATCCAAACATTTACTACTAAGCTTCTTCTAAACCATCTAAAAATGCCACAGTACTACTTAGTTATGATATACTGGGCTTCTGTGTTGCCCTGATTATGTAAAAATTAGATAACTGGTACAGCGTGACCTTGTTTGGGTATTAAAAAGCTGTAGACGTTCTTTGGTACATAACAGTGTTGACTGTCAGCAGCTGAGGAAAGTTTAACCCTAAGACAACTGCAGGAATAGAATGTCTCCAATACCTGCAAGCCAAATTTGATTGCAGTAAAAAATACCAGTATTTTAGGTGTTAAAAAGGGATTAAAATAATGGTATTCCTGTTTTAACGCAAGCATGTGTCCTTAAGAACAAATATGGGTCTTTTTTGTTTAAACAAACAGAGCTGGAAGCCTTTGAAGCAGTATAATGAAACTTTTTTCCTTCCTTTGGTCTTGCAGGATAATTATTCTAGCTGTATGTGTTGACACATGCCTCTTCCCTCATGCTGACTTATGCTTTCAGAATACTGCTGCCATCCTGTCTACACTGCATTATTGTCTACACTCCACACACCAAGCTTGCCTATAGAATCTGTATTATTGTGCAAAGCAGCAAAAAAGCAAAGATAAAAGACAGCTGCCAGGCACCTCTGCTGGCTCTGAAGCAGCAGGGAGTACATCCAGTTCCAAAGTTAGCAACAGGAAAATATATTGCTTAGCATTACAATTTAAAACCAACAGCTTAATTAAAGGAATGAGGTGACCCATCCAGGCCTTGTTAAATCCTGGTACAACACCCCTCCTAATTTCCATTACACTACATTTTTCTCCTTGTCAAGCCTTCTCCAGATAGCAGGAAGGCACAGAGATATACCACTAAGTATCCACTATTAATCCTGGAGTAGAGATTCAGATAACTACAGTCAATACAAAGATTTTGTACCTGGATATTTTTATGACATACAGTATATGTCTCAAGACAGAAAGATAAGATCTCTTTACTGTAAAGTCCCACCCTTTTAGTTCCCATTCCAATCCAGCTGCTTTAGAGGTATGGAGTTCAGCATACAGTTTAATCAAATTAAAAGTGAATGAGCCTCATGTTGTGGTTCATCATATTTTGGGGATTTTAGTTTCTAAACCTAAATCATATTGGCTCAGCCCTACATTACAGCCAGAATAGCTTGCTTCGTACATACTTCAAACCAGAAAACCAGCACACACTGTAAATACTGAATTCTTGCAATACTTTTTTCTGAAATACGTATTGACCCCATTTTACAAAAGAGGAAAATAGGTCAGAGATTAGTGTCTCAATCCTATTTTGATTTACATGCCTAAATAGCACATGTGCAGCTACAGAACTGTAGTTTTTGGCACTTAAACACTGTTTGGGATTTCAGTTCCTCCTATGGCAAAATAACATAACCCTGCAGGTGTACTGGCTTACTCTTTTGCTCCTGGCTTCCATAATCTCCCTTTTCTGGCTCCCCAGTGGGTCAGCTTCAAGAGGAAGGGTGGAGAAGGTCCTGGGTCTGTGACAGGAAGCAGGTTCAAGGCTTGTCCTGTCCCTTGAGTAGGTGTCGTAACTACTAGACCGCTGGAGTAAAAGGTGGCAGCTTTTGCTCCTTTTCCTCATGCCTATGAGTCATGGTTTGGCTGCAAGTCAAATTTTGAGACTTACTAAGCCTACAGGCTGCATGGGTGCTCCTGGTTTGGTAGGCAGCTGCCTAGCCTGATTGCAGTGTTATCCGCGATAGCGTGCAGTGCCCTGCTGCCCCGCCCCGGGGGAGGTTTCCAGCGTGGCTGGAGCCGGGCTGCGGGGAGCAGCGGGCGGAGGAGCAGCAGGACTGCGGGCCCTTCTCGCCCGCGGCAGGGCCAGACTCGGGGG
>NW_005842785.1:335605-349757 GCF_000455745.1 Alligator sinensis | reverse complement strand
GCCCCGCCCCGCCCCGCCCGCGGCGAGCGCTGCCTCCCCCCAGGATTGCTCGGGGGCTCCAGGAATGAGCGCTGCATCTCCAGAGCCTGCTGGGAGTCACCGGGGAGAGAAATGATAGGGTATTCGTTAAACTCAATATGAAATATTGAATCTGATTTATTGGGTAGTCCAGGGGGTTTTAAATGCAATAGTAGCCTGCATTTGTCTTACAGACCTAAAGTAATTAAGGACATTACATCGTGACAAAGCCTCCTGGAACAGATTCAAACAGAATTGACCACCCTCCCCACACCCGCACCCCCACCCTTTCTTGTGACCCGCAGTCCCTGCCCCCACCCCCAGCCCTGCCAGAGGGAGCCTCAAGCTGCCAAGGCTGCGGGACTGGGGCCAGGGCCTGCAGCCCCCTGCCCCCTGCAGTGCCCTAGTCCCAGCTGTCACCAGCTGGAGGTGGTGGTTGCTGTGGCCAGAACAGAGCAAGCTCCCTCCCACCCTCACTCACTCCCCCCATGGACCACAGGGCCGGAGCAGAGCAGAGGTGGGCTGCCCGCTGCAGATTTGGGACTTGCTGCCCTCCCCGCAGGAGTCCCCACAGGAGTCTCCACAGCTAGCACCCAGCGAAAGAGGGTGAGGACATAGGCGACTGGTAGGGGGGGCACAGGGGACATGGCCCCCCACCCCCCCAGTCTCAGGAGGCACCAGTCACCCATGGGTGAGGAGACCCACTGGGAGCCCCACGCCAGCTGCACCACCATGACGAGGCACCCCCTGCCCACTCGGTGGCAGCAGCGGCATAGAGCTGTGCCCCCCACTGCTTCCAGGTGGGAAGGGAGCGCCTCGCTGTGGTGGTGCAGCCGGCATGGAGGCAGGGAGCCCACATCTGCCTCTACCCCACGTACAAATCTAGGGGCATGTGCCCCCCATGCCTCCCTCCCCAGGAGTGCACACAGCAGCAGGGAGCCAGCCCCCACCCACCCCTGCAAACAAGCTGCCTATGGCTTCATCCTGCTCCCCCTCAGCTGGGTCCCACATTCTGGCCCCAGGCCCCATGTACCAATCCAGCTGTGTAGTACACACAGCCCTGCCCCACTCCCTCCTTTCCTGCCTCCCTGTTTCATGGAGGCATCAGTCTGCGCCCCCATTGACTTACCTGAAGGGAGCTGCAGGAGCTGTTCTCCACGCTGCCTGGCTACCATGTGCAGTGCCCTCCTCCCATTCCCCTAGCCCCAAGTAGCTCCTTGCAGGCTGGATCTCTGCCAGCCTGCATGGGGAAACCTGCCAGCGCTCTCTATTTTTCTCCTTTAACAGAGAAAATCTGTGATTGGCTCTCTTTTTTTTTTTTTTTTTAGCTGGACAGCCCTTTTTATAGTGCTTTTTATAGGGCTATAGTGTGGTAATTACTTTGCATATGTGGCCAGTCTTATTTTGCACGTGTGGTGGGTGTATATTTATTGCATTGTCCACCAGTCAGCTGCATAATATGTCACATGTTACAGGTATAATGTATAGCAGGGGCCCTAGTGTAATAACAAGGATCCTGATGAGTAAAGGGGGCAGGGGGAGCTCTGATTTTCCATGATAAAAAACCAAAAATTAAGTGCTAATATTTATTGGTATTTAGAATTTATTTTATTATAGTGATTGAGGCACTAGCAGGCTTCTAAATTGCTTTAAAATTGTCAATATGTCAATAAAATGTGCTCAAGTGATGCGTGCGTGTGTGTGTGTGTGTGTGTGTGGGGTGGCATTTCATTTTAATCACAGAAAAACGTGGATTTGAGGGGTTTTAATCAGAATTTGCCATTCCCCCCCCTTTTCAGAAAATATGATTTTTTTTTTTTTTTAAAGTAAAGAAAACCAGGATCCCTTGTAAGGAAAAGTGCATGTCCTTTCTTGTCAGGATGAGATCAAGACACAGTGTGTTTTCTGGGTTGGTTTTTTTTTTTTCCTAAATGTGATCCTATTTAATCATTGCAATTTTATTCCAGGGCATTTTGAATTTGGGAACAAGTGAGAACAAACTGTGCTTTGATTTGATACAGGAGAGAGTAAGTGTTTCTGTGGGTATGAAGACTTTTGGATCATGGGATTTTTGATACCTCAGATAGTGGTGCAGACATAGTTAGATTATAACAGTGCAATGTTTGTTTTACAAATAAATAATTTAGTACAGAGTAAATAATGTTCATTTAACTATTTCTGTGCATTGGGAGTGCTGTTTATTTATTAGATTTCTATATGACAACCTTGCAGAAACAACCGCATGTTGTACATCGTAGCTAGATGTTATGTTCAGATATATTTAGTGAAGTGCTATTAGCAAAGTAACATTACACAGAAAAAAATATTTTTTTCCCTAAGCTTCATTCACATTAGAAAAATGCATTCAACTTAAAATATTTAGATAGAAGTTATTTATACTTGTTGCATGCAACAATTTAGTTTGGATTTTTTTGGAAATTATTGATTGCTTCATCAAATGGTTTGATGCTCTTTGTGGGTAGCGCTAAAACTCTTTGCTAGAATAGAAAGCATTCTTTATGTTGAAGTTTAGGTATTAATTTTAAGCAAAACTAAAAATGTTTGTGTAACCTCATATAGAATGGTCCGGACATCAGGCTGCTGCGTTAAGTAAATATGACTGGGACAGGGACTTTTTTTTAAGGCACCTTGCTTAGTGAGAGAGTTAAGTTTTTAGTTTTTTTCTAAACCCCTAGTAACATTGCTAGCCAACATGCTTATTGGAGTGGAGAGTGAACTTAATTATACTTTAATTTGCACACCATCTAAAATAAACTCCGGTTATTATGCCAACTTTGCACTTGGCTCTGTCCATCCACATGAAAATCGGTGGAGTTGTGCTGGCTGGTGTATCTGCGCATCCAGTTTATTCTGCAGAATCTTATTGCATGAACCAAAAGGAGCATGAGTTACAAATGAATTGCCCATGCTAACAATTTTGAAAAATACTTTTTGTAATTAAAAAAGTGTGTGTTGTCTATCACTTCTCAGACTAGATGCATCTTTTAAGATGAATAAATCACCTGTGTTGCTTCAGTGTTTTTCCCTGTGTAGTGGGTGGAATTACTGGCTCCTTGCCAGCTGAGAACACAGGTTAAACAAAGCTGACACAATTAGAAAAAATGCTGCATCTTCAGCTAAATAATATAAAAAACACTGGGGAAATTTTGTATGTCTGAATAATTTTAGAAATTTTGAGAAAAAAATAAAATTGTTTCAGGATTTATTTTGATGATCTACACAACTATGACAGTTCAGTCGAAAAGACCGTTTTCTCTTTTGTTTTTGATCACTAGCATCTTAACCTTGGGTAGAAAGACAGATGTGGCTTCTGGATCTCAAGATTTTCCATCTCCCTGCTATTAGTAAACACATGTTATTTAACTACATAGATTATGTGGTCCAGCAAACCAGAAGCTTACAGGCAAAAGCACACTGCTTAATTATGGCTCTCTTCTGTCAACAGCTTACAAGACCTGACATGAACTATGTAGAACCTGACTTGTTGCAGTATTCTGATACGCAAGGCATTAAAAGGTACGAAGTGAATAAGTGTCCACTTTTCACATTGTAGTACATGGCAGCTGGTTTGGCTTAATTTTTTTTGTAAACCCAGAAATAAATAGTTTTAATTCTAGTTTCTTGCTCCCTAGCTTTTTGCTTCCTGTTGGCTGTAAGAATTACTTTTTCCTTTCTTTTTTTATTTGTTTTATTTTCTGTCCATTGCCATTTGGATGTAGGCAGGAGAATATATTGTGTAAATCCCCCTATAGTTAGTAGTAGTACCACATTTTCTTGCACATTACGTGCCCCAGAATATAATATTCATTTTGTTTTTGAAAGGCAGAACAAAGAATAAAAGATCTTTCCAGGTGCGTCTACATGAGACACTACTGCCCATTAGACTAATGCCATCTACATGTGCACAGCAATTACTGCACACTACAGTATATTAGTCTCATATGCTGTTTTCTATCTGTAGATAGAGGTACTAGAAAATGGCACATTAATTAATGCATGATACCACGAGTAGATGCTGACCGGGATCGAATTGCCACAGGGAGTGAGGAGAGCTATCCTGACTCGTCATAGACCCATCCCAAAACAGTGCATTAATTAGTGGACTGTACCATATGTATAGATTCTGACCAGGATCAAATTGGCATGGGGGGTGGAGAGAGCTATCCTGGCTGGGCATAGACCCATCCTGATCTCCACATGGCTGGCAGGCAACTGCCCAAACAGCTGGGACAGCTTCCCCTTCTCTTTCCCACCCCGCTCCCTCCCCTGACATGGGGGACAGCCTGATCTCCTGACAGAGCTGCCGACTGAGCTGGGCCAGCTCTCCCCTGGAGCTTGGGGCTAAGCCCCTGTGCTCCCTGCCAGCCTGGGGTTGGCACCTGGGGTTGCCTGGAGTTCCTCCTGGCTGCTGCAAGGGGGGCAGAGCAGGGAAGAGCAGCCCTGGACTGGGCTTCTCCTCTTGGACTCAGTTTGCTCCTGACGGGGATGCAAACATAGACATGCGCTGGGGAGTGCTTTAATGAGCCTGCATTTTCTGTGCAGAAAATTCAGGCACGTTAATTGCACATGTAGACATGCTCTCCTTGCAGTAAATAACTGAGCAGCAGCAGGTAGGGAGCACAGCATGTTCATTGTTCTGTTCCCTTTAAGTCCACTGTAAATTTTACCTTCATTCTGGCCATAACTGGCCTAGAACATTCTTACCATATCTCTGACTTAGTACATGCACCATGATTTCAGCACCTTTTGGGGAAATGTGTGTGTTGTATGTGAGAAGATATGCTAATTATCAGAGTGGCTAACTCTTGGCTTTTGTGAACAGTGAAGGCAGAGCTATGTTCCAGAGACTGAAGACAAATATTGACCTCTTAGAAATCAGTGGGACTTCTGTCATCGATTTTATTATAAACAAAGGATGGATCTGTCTTTAGCCTTCTCTATTTACCAGAGATGTGAGTTTTCCGGAAAATTTTGAATTGGAAAATTTTCCAGAAAATATTCCAATGCCCTAAATAGAGTGTGATCTGATTTAGCATGTTTATTTAACTTATATTTAGTAAACAAAACTAAAAAAGTACCCCCCATGTTAATTTTATGTCCCAATAGCCACAAGTATTTGAACTGAAATATTTGATTAGGGAAAAAATTAAATACAGCACACTTAATGTGGTTTAAATGTTATTTTCAAACAAATTAAAAGCTTTATGTGGAAAGAAATGATTTTTATTGGAATACTTGTAAAAATGTAAAGACAATACACAATAGTATGTACTTCCCTTACATGGTTTGTGTAAATTTAAGAAAAAAAACGAAGGCACTGAAAACTGTTGACACACTAATTTTAGCACACCCAAAGAACTGTGCATGATATGCCGTGCTTTGGTTTTGATTTGACCTGCACAGCCAATGAGGTGAATTCAGAACTTGATTTTTTATTTGGATTATTATGCGAGTGTATTTACTGCCCTGTTTACAAATCAATAAAACATATATGTACTCTCTCATACACTTTCTAGGGATAATCACCTGAAAAATATTAATTACAACTTTGAAACTGCCAAGCTTGCCTAATATTGTATTGGCATCCATTCATTGTTGCTAATGAATTTAATAAAAATGAATTTTTAGAAATGAAAAATTTCCCACAGAAAAATAAAGCACTGGAAATTTTTCCTCCCCACATCTCTGTTATTTACTCAGTTTCCACTATTTTTGGTGTGTACATTTTTTGAGTGTCTTCCCAAATCAGGCCCTAGCAGTAGATTAGGCATGTACATATATTTGAACTTTGTTTTAACTTTTTTATGCAGAGATCAGTTGATCCACAGTGATTTGAATGCTAGGAGGAAAGGTTTCAGCAAGATAGGCTGTCCAAAGCTATCTGAGTGGTGAAAGCTACAACTTCTGGCTGTCCATTTTGCCAACCCCCTTCAGAAAAAGGTTAAATTTTCCCCTTTCTCAAAACATGTAGCATAACAAGACATCTGCAGAATCTTTAATCAGGAGTCGAACAAAAAATTGAATCTTTTTATGAGTAAGTGTACTGTACATTTTTCTGGTTCTTAATATCTTACATGTATGTGTATTTTGACCTTTTCATAAGAATTGTGATGTGAAGTGTCTTTATTCTCCATTTCAGCTTCAGAGAAGAAATCGCCAAATTTCTCACTGAATATGCCAGAGCTTCAGAAGCATTGAATCCAGAGCATGTAAGACGAGTGCTTCATATGTGCATTTTGCTGTTCTGTTTGTTAAAAACAAGCAAATCTGCACAGACATATATATCTTTACTACAGGATATTAAAAAAGAGGGAACACTGCTTAGAAGTCTTGCCACATTTAAAATGTTTTGAAAAAGCTATCAGTACTTTAAACTGTTTTTTCTCTCTCTCTCTCTCTCTCTCTCTCTCTCTCTCTCTCGTTCTTACTATGGTAGGAGTCAGCTGTGGTTCTTTGGCCCTTTACAGTAATTCCAGATGTTCCAAATCCATGAGGAAAACTCTATGCAGAGGTTTTTAAAGGTTAGGGCCTTGGAGGCATCTGTTCTTACCTCCTGCACTGCTATGAAAAACTGTGCAGAAACTATGAAAGCAGAAGGGCAATAGCTGTTATTTCAGCCTCAAGTCCATTACCTTGTTTCTAAATGTGGAATTGTAGTTAAGATGTTTGATGTATAACACAGTGAGTACTAACATTCTGCCATTGTTTTTTTGGTAAACATCTCATTGACTACAGCTAAGAGAATAACAAGATATTGCTGATTAGAGCCTGGAAGTGAATGAAGTACTTGACCTTGTGGAGAACCATAGTTAAGGCTTGTCTCTGGTTCTGTGTAATGGATGTGTAGCATATTTGAAGTCTCCTCTGCCTTGCCTCTCTAGGTTCTGGAAGGTAGAAAGAGCTCTTTTTCTTCATCCACATCTGCCTCCCATTCCTCAGACTGTTGGGGAAGGGAGACAGCTGCATCGGCATTCTTTGCCTTTTCAAACAATCATTCCAAATGGATAGTAGTTAGGAGTCTTTCAAATGCTCAGTGCTACCCCCTCTCTTTCCCAGTGCAAGGCCTTACAAAACTCTAAATTTCTCAGCTAATAGAGAGAGATTCTTTTCTTGATTTATTTGCAAAATGTTTCAGACCATGAAACTGGAATTTACAATCAGCTGTATAAAAAGGTCTTAATTCTGTAATAGCTTAACTATTTTGGATATTGTGCACAATTTTTTGCAATATTCTGAATTTCAGCTATAATGGTTTCTTTTTAGCAAAGTCCTACTAAAACCTGTTGTTGCAATCATGCTTGTTCTTTAATTTTTTTAATATTGTTCAAACAGTATTATAAAAGTGTGGCAGTTCTGTTGATGACCCTCATGACTGCTTGTTTCAGATAATTGTTATGAGTGGCTGTTGTGCCATCTTTGCTACCCTTTCAACTGTATTATGTGATCCTGGAGGTAAGTAATGCTTTCTTAATCACAAAGCATTATTCATAGCAGTGACTTCTAATATTATTGTGATCTAATATATGTGTACCCATCTTGGTTCAGACTAGATTAATAGAAAATTGAGGCCATCAGCTGTGTAGTATTGTTTCTTTGCTGCCCCCTGCTGCTGCTTGTACATATTGGAGACAGCAGCTAAACTTGTTTCTTGAGAAGACTGTCTCTCTCAGAGTCCTACAGAAAGAGTTTGTGGTGAAAGGAGAATAGAGATCTATGATCTGCAAGTGGAGAAAGCAGATTGCGGAGGTGAGGGAGAGTGGGTGGGGACTAGCGAAGGTAGGGACCTGGATAGAAGTAGGAGCCTATGTGGTTAGGGGGGAGGAAAGGCTCCAGAGAGGGATAAGAGGTATCAAATTCCTTTATTAAATCCAAAACATCAATAGCAATCATATAGTTATTTTAAACAAAAGCTCCAAGCTACTGTAATAGTTATTAAATATATACTGGATGGCAATGCTACAGTGTTAAAGATTGCACCTGCACAACAGTTAAAATAATAAGCATTTGATCAGAATACTTACAACTGGTTTAGCAAGGGCAAAATTCTAGCTGTCACATTGTTTGGCTTCATCAGATCCAGCTCATACTAGCAAATAACTCTCTCTTGCTCTGTGGCTAGAAACAGATTGCCTGGACAAGTTGTGCCATTTGCCCATTTGACCTGGACAAGTTGTGCCTGTGTTTGTCCTGGAACAGAAATAGGACAGAATTGGCATATACATGCATCACCCTTCTAATCAGGGTTTACAGAGTGGCTGAATGCACTGTTGCTTTTTGGACATTGATTCAGTAATGCAATCTCAGGATAACCATTTAGATGCACTTTGCAATATCTGAAGATAAACTGTTAAGTATTTATCCTGTGAATGTTTTTCAGATTTACCCAAAGACAACAGACATGGATGTCTGAATAATTGCAATTTGTCTTGGGACAAATATGATGTTTGTTTGTAACCTGTCTTACTCTCCTTGATTTTTTTTAAAAAATTATATTATCCATATTCTTAGATGTTTCCTTTCCAGAAACTAATTCAATCTAACGCCTAAACTTCTGTTCATACTTACGTTGTTTTTCCCTATTTCTACAATCCTGGTTTACTTTTAGTGTATTCTTGGTGGAGGCAAGTGGTTTACATGTTATTGTCTACTTTTGTATTCTCCTATGTTAACATATCCATAGTCATTCCCTTCCTTTGTTTAATTCTTAACAATCTCTACCATGACAGGGTTAGCATCTTAATTAGCTTTGTCTATCTGTCCTTCTCTTTGTTTGAAACCTGGATTCCTGCAAATTTAGTCCGTGCACCTAAGAATATAATCAAACAGTCCATCACCTATAGCACAATGACATGAATTGTTCTTAATATGTCCCTACAGATGAGGAATAGAGTAGATCACCTAGGAAGGGAAAATGGGAATCAAGGAGACCCTAGCATTGGAGGAGAGTAGAGGAAGGAGGGGAAGAAAGGAATGGGGCACAGTCTATTAAGAATGAGTATATCTTGCTAATTAAAAATGGTGGGATAACATCCCCTGCCATGGGGAAGATGGAGAATGGTCCATGGAGCCTGGGAAAAGCACACAGCAACTAGAATTCCAACACCAATCTGATGTGGATTCTTTATACCTTGTAATTTTTGTATAGGAAACACTCATTCTGTTTCTGGCAAAATTACATTTGATATCTGGAAGATCACCAATTGGGGCTATTTAGGACAAAGTCCAGGGTGGAGTTTCAGAGTCCTCCTTATAGGCCTCCAAGAGAGCACCCTGTCAGCTACAAAAAAGTAGCTAAGGTTCACACCAACTATCTGTAGGTAAGTCACAGTAGGGCACTATAATAAAAAATAAAAAAAAAGTAGATCAGCTCCTCTTCAATGTGCATAAATAGTTGTCAGAACAGTTGCTGCACTGAAAATGTAAAGAAAAAACATCAGAGAAGGATTCAGTATATTGTACAGATTTCTTCAGGTTCAGTTTATTCATGTATAATGAGAATGCCTAATATTATCTGTGGTTGTGTGTGATTTGGTTTTTTGTTTGCTTATTTAGATGGCTACCTTATTCCTACTCCATACTATGGCGGTATAAATTCCAAAACTCAACTGTATGGTGAAATACAACCTGTTCACGTCCCCCTGTTTAGTGAGGTAAAAACTTCTGTTTGTTAAAAACTGTATTAAATGCATGCGCGCACATGTTCATTAAAGCATTCAAATGACAAAGCAAACTCAGCAAAGAGATCATAGATGAAAACAGATGTAGAGACGTCTTCTCTTCCAAAGCAAGTAGCTTCTTATCCAGCCTGCAGCATGTTGATCAGATCATGTTATCAACTTTGTGCTATGGCAGGCTATGATGTACAGAACTGTTTTGCAGAGTTAGCAATCCATCGCATTCACAAGCATTATGTTCATGTTGTAAAAGTTCTTACCCTAGCCCTGGATCTCTCAGGCTGTAAAATAGTGGTTCAGTCTCAGAAAGTGACAACGATTTGGAAAGAGGCAGTTAGCCATGTTAGTCTCAAGTCAGGTAAAAAGCAAGCAAAGGGTAGCATCTTAGGGACTAAACCTTTATATTTAAATTCCATTCTATTTAGAACTAGCCTCTGGTTTCTGCAGGTACTTATATAGCATCTGACACTGTAGGATACAAAAGCTTATGCCTCTGAGCCAGTTAGTCTCCAAGGTACTTCCCTACCCTGCCTTCTGCCTGAAGAAGTTGCAAAGAAGATATGTTTCTTTACAAGTCAATAACTTTGTTTTCAAAGTAGTGTTCTTGGTTTTGACTTCTGAGATAACCATGGCTTTGTTGCTGTCATCTTGCTATTTTCCTTACTTGTGGCATTGTTGAAAACATGTTCTGCCTCAGTGCACTTAGAACAAGTTAAGGCAGGGCAGGGAGGCACCTTAGAGAGTAACTGGTTTAGAGAGCCACCAGTTTGTCAAATGTTATCGATGAACTTACAGCAAGGAGTTTAAAAGAAAGGGACAGGGGAGGGGGCACTATTGAAAGGGGAAAAAATGAACAGATGAGATCAAAAGGGGTAAACAAGACATTTTAACAGCTTAAGAGTGCATCGGAGTAAACTGTTTACTACAGTTACTCTTTGGGTAAGAGTTAAAAAATTAAGATACTCCACAGAGAGCTAATGAGCAGTTAGGAATGATATTAACTCCTTTCCAGACTTTGTAGTAAACAGTTTACTAGTCTCTTACGATGTTCTCTGACTTATTTACTCCTTGTGATTCAATCTACCAATTTGATCTAATCTACCAACTGTCTCAACAGTGAACTCTCTTCCATCTCCTATTGAAGCCCCTTCTTTCTACAAATCCATTCATAGCATCTAAATGCTCATGTTTCTCTGAATCAGTATCTAAGGTGCTGCCCTGCCCTTCTCTGCCTTCTGCCTGACTTCAAACTAACATAGCTTATTACCTCTGACAGCAAGGTAAAGTAAGGCAGACTGCAGGAACTAAAGCTGTGTACTGCTTTCTTCAAAATATTTCTGTAAATGCGTATCAGATCTAGTCTTCCTCCAAAGTTGCCTTCCACTTGGATTGGATAATGTTAGATACTGCTTCAACTACCATTATATTTCCAACAGCTAGGAGTTTTATTACCCTAAAGTCACCTCTTGTTTGTTGTTGTATATAGGTGACTGATGAAGAAAGTCACCCTTTTCAGTTAAGAGTTGAAAAATTAGAAGCTGCCCTACAGAGAGCTAAAGAGCAGGTAGGAGAAATTCTATTAGCTCATCTCCAGATTTTTAATTCTAATTACAGTGTTCATCATTTGTTTTTTTTAGTGTGCATACAACTGTTTGGAAACTGAAATAATTCTAAATTTGATATGTAGCTGACATGGGTACAATCCTGGCAACAAAAAAGAATTGAATTTGTCTGTATGAAGGGACAGTGTAACCAGGTACTGAAAATGTCCATTATGCAAGTTTTAGCTTCCCACTTGCTGGTCTTGAAGAAGCTTGGAGTACTGGGAAGGCATTATGTTCCGATCTTTAGAAGTGTGTTATTTGAGTGTCCTATTCAATTAATAAAAAAAAGCATTTTCAGATTCTCAAGGGAGGGGGTCTTGCAGTGCCATCCATCCAAAAGGACTGAAAGCCGTGTAATTTGCCGTTGGCAATGAGAAGTTTGCAAAAATGGGAGGTCCTGAGGAGATTTTCAGGGCTCCTTGCAGATTGCAGTCTTCAGGATTTTGTCAAAAATACTGTTTTTCGTTGATCAATAAATTTATTATATGAATGTATTTAATTGTAACCATTCTTGTTTAAATAAATTTGATGTTAATCTCACAGTTTATCTTTATTTTTAGCCCTCTCTTTTGTTCTGTATTACTTCCTTATGGAAATATATCTGTCGTGTCACTGTCCGTTACTATGGACATATGGCTATTAATGGACAGTTATTTTGGCCACAAATATACTGTACATTTTTTAAATTATGTAGAAGAGGCTGGACTCTGGATTCTAAATATCTGTATATTTATAATTCACAACTCTGTGGGATTGTGAAGGCCTTCTTTACCCAGAACCTGGTTTTTCTGTGCTGCCAGCAGGCAGAGCAGATGATGCCTACCAGCGCATGTTCCCAGTGGTGGTCCCATTGTTTTGAAATAGTATTAGCGAAGTCAACTAGAGCTATTTTTCATAATTAACGTAGAGTTAAAACTAAACTTTGCCAAGGGGTAAAGAACACAATTGTTACAGGGAATAGAAGTGCAATTTTTTTTCATAACTCAGACAGCAGACGGTAGTAAAAGTGCAAGATACTTATCAAGTTTATTTAAACCAGTAAGACATAATTATGCTATGTTACAACATAATTATGCAATCTGTTGAAAGTTGTTAACTTGACTTCTATCACAGGAAACATTCCAGTATCTTTGCACTGCTTCCAAATTCTAATTTTTAAAATAGACAATAGTTAACTTACAAAAAATACAGTAATCTTAAATATTAGTTCTATTAATATTAGACTGAATGTTACTTTTGTCAAGTCAATAACCAGCAAAGTCTCTTTCTTCAAAAACCAGCAAAGTCTCTTTCTTCAAAATTTCTACTCTAACTTCCCCTGTATTAAACAGCCACTAGTAAAAGCATGATTATCTAGTCAGAGGTCTGTGCTGCCATTCTAGTTGTGTTGAATCTATCCTACATAAGCTGGAAGAGTAGTTCAAGCATATCTGGGTGTAGGGTCCAGCAGTAAAATGAGTTATCAGTCACTGGATCCCAACAAAGCTATGTTCATTTCTCAATGTTGGCTATTAGTAGGTTATGCTGAATTTAACAAACAGGCAAATGTGTTATGGGTAGTATCAAAATGTTTGTGTAAGCTTAAGAACTGTGAGGTACATTTAAGAGGTTCCCTCATGCTTAAACTGAGAACATGACCTACTAATAAAACAATTTATATAGTCATTAGCTTGTTACTGTTACTAAAATAATGTGGGATACTTGCATTTCGAATGACATTTCAAAGTTTAAAGAAACTCCCTAAATCTTGTGATGTTCCATTACAGGAAACCATATCTAAGAGGCTAATTTTAATTATTATCTGACACTGTAGCTTCTTAGTAGCTTGAGTACAATTGTATTACATTTCTTGATCTTCCATTGTAAACCTGTAAAGGTTTGAGTTTATACTGACTTCTTTTCAAACACCAAATATACTGTTTTTAATTTCTTGCCACCTACACACAGAAATTACTGTTCTGGTTTTGGACACTTTCAGGGTCTTAAAAGAACATTGTTTTGGAGGGTGAGTGGGGTTGATGGGATTTTTGAATGACAAGTGTGGAATGTAATTTGAAGCAAGAGATAATTTTTTCCATTAGCATATATGATGGCAAGAACTGTTTTTTTAACTTTTATATAGTTAAAACTGTAGGTTTGATTCAGACTTGATTGAAAGTTCTGTAAAACTATATCTGCAAAGTTGCTCTTGCACTTTTTAGCAATATTAAGCTCATCTTTAACTGTTGAAATATCTCTGTTAGGCCTGTGCTAATAGGGAAGTATTCAATTTGGATTGGAATTCAGCCGATTCAGAGGACAGTGATTTGGAGATTCAGATCACTGTCCTGAATCGATTCAGCTGAATCAACTTTGGAAGATTCGGCGCTGATTTGGAGAGATTGGGTGTTTCGGATCAGCCGGGGAGAGGCAGGTGCAGCTGGGCAGATGCAGGTTCTCCTGTGGCTCCTCCGAATGTGCCTGCCTCTCCCTTGGGTCTGGGGAGCCACGGGAGAAACCCCCATGGCTGCCCTGCCCATCCCCATCCCCCGCCTGGCCCCAGCCTAGCCCCGGGACTTTAAAAAAAAAAAAAAAAGCCCTGCATTCACCGGCTGCAGGAGCGGCTACTGGGGCCTCTGAGCACTAATGGCAGACCCCCCTGTGCAGCGCGGAGCAGTGGGAGGCAGCAGGGATCCCCACCCCTGCTTGGCACCTGCATGGCAGCTGTCCCATGGTACAGGTGCAGTGTGACTTGGCCAGGCGCTTCACACTGCCTGGGAGCTGGAGCTGAGCGCTGCCGGGCTCCAGCTGCAACATGGAGCTGCCCCAGCTCCCAGACAGCGTGCAGTGACCTGC
>NW_005842785.1:295855-335595 GCF_000455745.1 Alligator sinensis | reverse complement strand
GTTGGGGGGGGGGGGGGGGGGGGAGGTGATTCCCACTACCCTCTCCACTGCCTCGTGCTGCACAGTGGGGCTCTGCCATGAGCACCCAGAGGCCCTAATCGCCGTACCCGCAGCCGGTGATTGTGGAGCTTTAAAAAAAAGAAAAGCCCCACAATCACCGGCTCTGGCAGTGGCAATCAGGGGACTCTGAGAGCTCGTGACTGAGCCTCCCTGCGCCACTCGGGGCAGTGGGGGGCAGCAGGGATCGCCCCTCCCCCACTTGGCACCCACATGGCAGCTGCCCCGTGGCGCAGGTACAGTGCAGCTGAGCAGGGCGCTGCGTGCTCTGTGGGAGCTGGGGCTGAGCGCTGCTGGGTTCTGGCTGACTGCTGGAGCTGCCCCAGCTCCCAGGCAGTGTGTAGCACCCTGCCAAGCCACGCTGCACCTGCACCATGGGGCAGCTGCCATGCGGGTGCAAAGTGGGAGGGGGGTTGATCCCCGCTGCCCCCCGCACTGCGCAGGGGAGCTCTGCCATGAGCCCTCAGAGGCCCCCGATTGCTGCTACCAGAGCTGGTGAGTGTGGGGCTTTTATTCTTTTTTTTAAAGTGCCGGGAGCCTGGGCCAGACGGGAGATGGGACCAGGCAGGACAGCCATGGGGGCTTCTCCTGCGGTTCCTCTGTCTGTGCCTGCCTCTGCGCCAGCGGAAGGAGCCACAGGAGCTATGCCATGCTGCTGCTTGCCCAGCCAGTGCGGGGCGGGCACAATGCAGGCGTGGCTCACTCCAGGTGGCAGCAAGGCATAGCCCCTGGTCCAAGCACTGCCACACCCGCATCAGCTCTGGGAACGGGGGGTCTGCCTTGCCGCCGCTTGCCAGCTGGCACAGGAGACACGGGATGCAGGCACGGCAGCTCTAGGAACTGGCTATGCCCTGCTGCCACTTGCCCTCTTCCGCCTGGAACAAGCTGCACCTGCATCCCGCATCCCCCTCACCCCCTTCCCTGAGTCACACCTCCTCCCCACCCCAGCTGTGCAACTTGTCCCAGTCCCAACCCCAACAAACTTACCAGCTGGAGGCAGCTGTCAGCTGCCTGTTTAATCTGTGGCTGAATCTCCAAATCGGCCAAATCTTTTTCGAAATTTTTTTGAATTGATTCGGATGCTTCAAATTGATTCAGAGGTTTTTACATGGTCTCCCTATTCGATTTGAATTCAGAGGTTCAGTCCCCGAATTGGGTCGAATCTCCTCCAAATCGAATCGGCTACCAAAGCTTCACACAGCCCTAATCTCTGTCTTATACTGGTAGAACTGAAGTTATTTTCAAGGACTGCGTTACTAATATCTCCTTTGGTATGTTCCTGTAAAAGCTTATTTAAATGGAGGATTAAACTAACTATTGAAAAACAGTATCTCTGTAACAGTTCTCTTTGTGGATATTCTCATTCCTTACTAAGGGTTCCTTGTGGTTCTGTTAAGCTTTCATCAGCTTTAGAAATGGAGCATGCTAATCTACAAATAAGCACAGCATTGCTGAATAAGAGTATCCAAGAAGGTGTTCTTTTAGAATGGTTGTTGTGCAACACGTTCACATCCTGCTTATTTTGCGATGAATTCCCCATAAAGACAAGCCCTAAACTACCAACGCAACAGTTTATTTTTCACTTGGTTCATAACCACAATAAAGTTAATGTGATTATGTTAAATTAAGGGTAGAGCAGAGCCTAGACTTCCCATACAATGAAAATACATGTATGTTTTTTTGTTTAACCTTTCTTCTTATTTGCAATAGAAGTCCTGCATAGTTTTGCATTTCAAGTAATTGCTCTCTCTTTTAAGGGGGCAAGAGAAGTGAAAAGTCATCCAATGATTAAGTTCTCTACAAAAATAGCTCATCATCATTCACATTGGTTAGAGTGGTAATTCTTCATGTTGATGCAGTGATTGAACAGAGAAATCTATTCTTCCTGTTATCATTACACAATTTGCTAGTATTCAGTGCAGGATTTGTCAAAGAAAAATGTGATTCAAGGTTTTAGGAGGGACTATAGAAAATACCATTTTTACTCAAATATAAGATGGTCCCAAATATAAAACAATCCAATAATTAGATTTTATGACAGGCTGAGAGATGGGTAAACTGTTTGGGGCCCCATTTGGTGATGTTTGCCAGGCATTTCAGGCTGGTGAAGAAATGGGACTTGCTAGAAATGGAAAAGAAAAGCACAACTCAGCTGATAGTGAAGAGAACACTGAAATATATTCAGTGGAGTGTCTTATCATGACTTGAAAAAGAGTCAGTGCTGAGGGGAATTGAGTGCTGTGGGCACTAGCATAGATCAGATGGGGTACACTAACCTATCCTTTTGGTAGGTTCCCATCAGCATTTTTTGGCACCAGGGGAGGGTGTCAGAATTTGCTCCAGCCTCTCTGTGTCAGCCTGGTATTGCATTACTTCCAGGCTTGGTGCCAGTTTCCTCCTGGGGGAGCAACTGCACATTTGTTTTAAGGGCCACAAAAAAGGGTTCCCATCATTGTTTGGGCCAGATGGACCATGTGTTTTGTAGTCATGCTCAGTGTTGGCTACATTTAATCAACTTCATAAGTGGTTTCCATTACTGAGAATGTACTGCTTTTGGCAGCAGTTTAATGCTAGACAATGTATTTTATGAAGTTTGCTTGTGTGCAAATGTACACCATGTTGATTGGTGTACATTTGATTGGTGAGGGAAGGGAACCACATCTTGTATTCAAGTGACTCTGAAGTGTCCCACTACACTTAAAATGTTATGTTATGTAATATGATTTATAGTAGCATGCTTGTTGTTTTGTGTTGTTATGCAGGGTTGTTATGCAGGGTTTTATCCTCTACACAGGAGGGTACTTACAGTCTATTTATACTAAGAAGAAAAAAACTAATTTCTTCAAGGGGTTCTAATTCAAACCTATTTTTCCTCCCTGGTCATTCAGTGCAGTTTGTATATAATAATAATTTAAGCTGGCATTTGTTTTAACTTTTCTAAATGCCTCCTAAGATGGCAAGAGATAATATTTTTTTAAACCTCTACTATGTAGGATTCTCTTAGAATTTTATTTCCATTTTTGTTTCCTTTAAAAAAAGAAATAGCAGGAAAAAACACTTCTCAATGAGTTGGTATAAATGAAGGTCCACATTCTACTTTATATTGGTCATTGTGTAAGCTTAGTTACTCTGCTGGACTAAAAAATCATTCTAAAAGTTTGCCAGTGTAACACAGTAGAATTTGGTCCATTCTGCGTTGTAATCCTGCCTATGAATATTCATCTTTTTATTGACTTATGACTAATTTTGATTTACATTTGCCAACAAGCCAGTATATGTGTTTGCTGATTATTAAGTGGAAATGTTGGGTAAACTAGTAAATAAGTCATGTTGCTGAAACTTCATTCTGTTTTTAAAGGCTTATTAATGAAAGATCATGTATGTTCAGATGCAATCATTAACTTTTTGTTAGTTAGCTTTCTATTGAAGGGTTAGCAATTTTATAGCCTCTCTAGTCCTTTGTTTGACGTCATGTTGGCGTCTCCGACTATCAGTTTTTCTTTTTTCAGGGCATCCGAGTCAGAGCATTAATCCTGATCAACCCTCACAATCCATTAGGGGACATTTACCCAGCACAGTTACTGAAAGAATGTCTAGAGTTTGCGCACAGGTTTGAGTCCTAGCGCTATTTGTTTGGGATTTAATTTTCCATGATGCAATATGCTAGTTTTGAAAATCAACTTTGGTAATCTCCTGTTTGTTCCATTTGGTGTATGTTCCACTGGGAGGGGGTTCCTTTATAGAGTTTATCTCACAATTATCCTTTGCATGTGGCCTTTCTGGGAAATAAAGATGATACTTCTGAATGAATAACTGATGAGAATTGGCTTTATGTGCAGTTTAACACAGATAAAGCTTTCTTGTTTACCTAATTTTTTTCATTAACCTGTCCTTTAATGCATGTGTCAGAAAAATAAAACGGGTGATTACCAAAGTCTTTAGCAGCAAGAGTGTATAGCATGGATAGAACTGTCATTTGAACAACTGATCCTCAAATTGGCATTGTGGAAAAAAGTCATTCAATTGGCTGGAGAAGGATCCAATTGTTTAGGTACCCTTTGTAGTTTGGGATGTATATCCCAGTTACTCTTCTTGAAAGAAAGACATCCTCCAAACAGTCTCTTCCCCCTTTCATCTTTACTTGTCAATTTAGGGCCTAATAATCTCCTAAACTAAAGCCTGTAGATACTAATAGGAAAAAAGGCATTTGCAACATGTAGACTCCTGGTTAAATATTAAAGCTTAACTTAATGTATTTAATTGGAAGTTCTACTTCACTAGAAACAAGAATCACTAGAAACAAGATAGAATAGAAATTGGCCTTAAGCCAGTTCCTATTTCACAAAAAATATTTGGGGTTTTTTTGGTTTTTTTTTCTTTCAGAACAAGAATGTTTGTTTTTAATCATACAGCACCCATATTTGGGTGACTTCTCCATAAAAATAATTATGGCAGCTGGGATAGTTCTTGGAACTTCTCAAATGTTAGTACTGAAGGCTGCAAATGTTTGTTTTTCTAGCAGAATCTACAGGCCTCTAGTTGGCAAAATAATATTTTAGAGGAAAACAGTTAATAAAATAAAAATTACTTAAATTTTCAAACCAAGAATTGTGTTCTGAAACTGGATTTTCTTTTAAAAGTATAGAAACAAACTACAAAAAACTGAGGTTCTACTCAGTTGAAATACCTGCACTTCTTGGATATTAAAAGGCATTCTGCCATGGATTTCACTTCTGAAAATATCCAAGGCTTTCTGGTATCAAGTAAAATAGCACAACTTGCTGTGTCATGTGGCTTTCACAATGGGGATTTAATAGAAGATATCTCAAATGCATGGCGAGTCTTAATGATCTAACTGCACTCATTTTGTGTTGTGTTGCAATAAGTTTTGCAGGGCAGAGGGGAACACTATCTTGCCATGCTTGTGTTAATTTTAAATAATGGGTTGGGAGGATTGCTTCTGTTTTTTGGAGGCATTCTTAGCATGTACCAGGATTTCAGACATTGCAGGTTTTTCTGCTGGGAAACATGATATGCAAATGGATATTAGTAGTCTGCAAGTGCTTAAACTGAAATTTGTAGTCTTAAATAAGAATTAGTTTTGGTAAAACGTCTCTGGGGTGAGTATAATGGCATAAATAGGTAGGTTTATAGGTGCTTTGCAATGGTGAGAATAATGCTAATAAGCACATGGAAATGCATTAAAGCTTTGAATTTTAAATAATTTAACAACTCTTTTATCTTTCTGTACATAGATATGAATTACATGTAATAATGGATGAAATATACATGCTGTCTGTTTATGATGATATCACCTTCACCAGTGTTCTAAGCTTAGACTGGTAAGTGTATTTTTTTTATAATACCAGTAGTTTGAGTAGGGATGATCATGGCTCAGGCAGGGGGTTGGACCAGATGACTTCTGGGGGTCTCCTCCAACCCTGTTTCTCTATGATCTATGAACTGGAACATGTACCACATGTTCAGACTGCTGACATTAGCAGTCTAATTTTTATATGCAGGCCTCTGGTTATATACAATGGTGTTTTATCCTGAAGGTAGATCTTTTGTATTCTACTTGCAGATGAGCAGTGAAAAAATTGGGAGTGGGTTTTTCTGTAGCTGTCTGACACAGGCTGAAGTTAAAGCATTCAATATAAAATTTATAAAGTTGACAGAAGTCTTACAAATTATTTTATCATATCTCCATCTTATATGTGTGTTTTAGCCTTAATCATTCTGATACTTATAAATGATTGTAATCTTTTTCTACAAATGTTTCAATTTGAAAATCACTTATTCTAGTTAGTCTGAGAGAAATTGTGATGCTGATCTTTAAAGGTGCAATTATAGGTGTGAAACTTTTTTCCCCCCCTCCAGTTTACCAGATCCAGAACGGACACACTTTATGTGGGGCTTTAGCAAGGTAGGTCAAAATTGTTGTGTCTACATTTTTCAAGGGGATATTTTTCCATAGAATAACTTGGAATGTTATGATGCAATATGCATCATTGATATATATATTGCTCTTACTTAGTAACTTCAAAATACATTGGAGGTTAGAGCTTATTGTCTTGTGATCTACTTTAACACTTTCTGGATTGTTGCCATTATTTGTTTCACACAGATTACATGCTGCCAGTTTGAAGTAGCAAGACAGTTTTACCAACTTAGTGACAAAATAACAGAAAGCCTTTTTATCACTTATATAGAGCAGCACATGCACTTTATAAAATATTCTGCTTATAAAAGAAATAACTAGAAATGAATGTTATAGAGCACTTGGAAGTTAAACAGTTGCTATAATTTCTCCCATCTCAAATTTAAAAACTGCTTTTGGTTTGGTTTTCTACCTCCTCTTGCCTACTAAAACAAGGAAGCGGAGTTTGGGTCAGAAATAATAGCATGGTTTGGGAAACAAAGCATGGGACAATGAACTGGGGACACCCAAGTTGTTATCCTTCTGCAGCCTCTGATTTGCAGGGTAATTGGTTCAAGTAGCCTGACCTCTCAGACTCAGTTGTCCCCATCTCAGAATATCTGTCACTTTCTACAGTTGGATATTTTAGTTTAATGTGTATGCTGCTTCAAAAATGGTGTTCTAAAACTCTCTATTTTTACAATTCCTAAGTTAACAACTCCTGTGGGCTTGCTAACTCTTCCCACTTACTGTCTGCTAATTATTTTTGCCTTTTTATATTCTTCCTGAATCTGATGATCATGAACATTGTAACCATAAAGGTGATAAAGTTTTGCTGAGCCCTTAAATGGTTCCAATTAGTTCAGTATTTCACATGCAAAATCTCTGCATGTTATTTGTGGAAAGATACCGCTAATATGTAATTTGAAAAGTATTGTGGGAATCATAGAATTATAGAAAATTAGGGCTGGAAGGGAACTCAGGAAGCCATCTAGTCTAACCCCCTGCTTAAAGCAGAACCATTCCAAACTATATCATCCCTCCCTCATGCCCCAGTCAGCCCCTCTGCAGCACATTGCGCTGGGTATAGCAGTCCCAGGCCTGCAAGCTGACCCCCATTGCCCTCCCAGCCAGAGCTGCTCTACCCAGGCTCCATGTGCTGCACCTAAATAAACTGTGAAGCTTATTGCTCTGGAGTCAGTTGCTCCCGGGCAAATGTTCAAATGATGCACCTGGGAGCAACTGATTCTGGAGCCGTAAGCTCTGCAGTTTATTCAGGCACTGTAATTGCACATGTAAATTGTGTCTTTTTGTGAGCAAGAATCCCTTGTGTTCATCTCAAGTAGCAGACTAAAACCAGGAAGTGCGCCATGTTTATGGGGGCACTTCTAGCCCAGTTGCTATATCTGTCCATGTTGGCTGATGTTATTCTAGCTTTAATGTGTATATATTATTTTGACCCAGTCCTGCAAAACATTGAACATCCTTAAATCCTATTGATTTAGAAGTTGAAGATGCCTGGTGTCTAGCAGAATTAGGTACCAGCTGGTTTTATCCCACTAGAATAATTTTACTCTTTGGGCTGGAAGAACTAAACATATTCTGCATCTTGTAGTAACAGGCCTTTCCTTTCTTGAAAATATTGTTACATTGAAAAGGCCAGTTCCATGAGAGTTTTAAAATGTGTGAAGGGGGTGTGCAATGTATGTAATGTCTCTCACCCATTAACTCCCATCCCTTCTGATCTTCCCTGTCACACATTTACATTTCCACAGACCTGCATTTTCCAGACTGGCTTAAGCTTCTTTTGCACCCAGGAGAGTACAAAAAACACCAGCAGACTCTCCCTATGCCTGAAGAAGGGTGTTTGTTGCCCAAAGCCTGTAAAGAACAGTTTTTCCAACTATTTAGTTGGTCCAATAAAAGATATCACATTTACCCAAAGAACTTTGTTTGCCTAGAATGTGTAGAAGTATTTAAATACCAGATTTTACAGTCTTCAAAAAAAAATGTACTTTCCTTTCTGATATATCTCAAGGAGAGGTATACTATGTGAAGATGATGTTTGGCTACTGGTACTAGATCTAAAAACATATAGCATTAAAAAACTTTTCTTGGGGAACAGTAAAGGCACTTGTTTAATGAGCAGAAATCAGAAAATGACGACATTAAAGTTGCACTATAAACTGAACTCTGTCCTCTTGTCTCTTCATAATCTACAATTCCATGCATTCTTCTCTTCCTGCAATCTTGGACTAGATATATACTATGACAACTGGAACATGAACCTCTTGGTTCAGAGACAGATGTTAAAAAGTACAAAACTTCTTAATATTTTTTTAAACTCCATATTTTGTGTGCATGTAATTGCGGTCTAATTACTTGATAAGAATACCATATTTTTGTCACAAACAACACACACCTTTCCCCAAAATATTGGGTTGCATGTTTTAAGTGGGGAAGCCAATTTTTCTGACCAGGACAGAAACACTTTCCTTTGATTCCTGCTCCACAGTGCAGCAGTTGTTGCATTATTATTCAGGTAGCTGAGGGAGTCAGTTGACTGAAGGGCCCATTGTTTTTCACTCAAGAAATGTTAACAATTGTCTCTTCTTTTTAATGATCTTAATTGTCCATTAATCAAGCTAAACTTTGGGCTATTTTGCTATTTGATAGTTTATCCTGATCTCTCTCTCCTCCTGTTTTACAGCCTTGGAGACTCTAGCCTTTTTCAAAATCATAGATTATGGAGACCATTATTTAGCAGCAGTTAGGGATTGAGCTTTAGGGGGAAGGTGAGACAGTTTCTGTCTCTTCTCTGTGCAGTCATAACTTTAGCATGAAGAAGGTAACTGTTCGTCATATCAATGGAATAACTATCATTGCCATCTGTCAAGTGGGAAATTTGAGGCATAAGCAGGATGCTCATTGCCTCAGGATTCCTGAACTGAGGGTAGTATCCTCCACACACAGATCCCCAGGACTGCCTAGTTAAGTATTTAACAATTTACATTAGTGAATGTCTGTTAAGCAAATCTGAAAGCATTCAGATAGGCAAAACGTCTGTGTATGAGATCATCCACTTCAGTGTAAGATTTGAAAATTTCAAACTCTCTTGTCCTCACCAGTTACCTGACTGTCCTAGATCAGAGCTGTCCAATTTCTGAGTAGCCAGGAACCACAGGGCCTCTTGATGTACAAGCCACACTCTACAGCACAGTGCCATATAGCAGGAAATCCTCCCTCCCTTCTCCCCCTCCTCTACACACACACGCGCATGCACACACACCCACACCCCCCACCTCCCACACACTGTACCTTGTGGCCCCTGGTACTTCATATCCCCACCACCCTTCATCACATAGTGCATGCCCCCTGCTGCACCATACCATGCTGCAGACTTGCTTGGCCACTCTGCCCTTCCCCTGGAGTGGGGGCAAAAAGCAGTAGGTGAAGCAGTACATGTGGCCTGAGACCTGCCAGTTCGACAGCCTTGTCCTAGATGATTTTCTGTCATCTGTCAGTTATATCTGAATGTCAGTGCAAGCTAAGCTATCCAGCAACCTGGCAAAATAAAATGTTCATATATTAATCAGAACGTTTTAAAAATTATCTTTTTAATCTCAGAATGAAATGTGTTTCTCACTTTCTTCTAACACATTCTTCATACTTATGTGGGACAAAATTGGAGTTTTGTTTAATTTTACTTAAGTGTTTAAGATATAGATGCCTAGTAAATCTGAAGCCTTACACCCCAGTGTAACTTTTTTTCCTTTTGCCTTCCAAGGATTTTGGTATGAGTGGTCTCAGAGTTGGAGTGTTATACACCAGAAGTCATGAAATTCGGAAAGCTGTGAATCAGCTGGCTGTTTTTCATGGATGCCCAGGACCTGTTCAATATGTTCTTAGCCAATTCCTTAGTGACAGAGGTTAGCAGAACCAGAAATATTTTCATTTTCTTTATTTAATTGTTCAGTTAATACTCAGAAATAAATAGTTTTCATCTTTTTCTTGTTTTGCTAGATTGGTTGGATAATGTGTTTCTTCCTACCAACAAGAAAAGACTTAAGGAAGCGCAGAACATTCTTGTGGATGGTCTTTCGGAGATTGGAGTACCTGTTCTCAAAAGTTCTGGAGGACTTTATGTTTGGGCAGATTTCAGAAAAGTATGTAGAACACCTGGGAAGGGATGGAGATGAGTAGCTGAAAAATAAAGGCTACCTATAGATGTGCTTCTTCACACTCTCATTAGAACACTCCAGCGTTGCTTCACCATCATGCATTAAGCTCCCCCACATTTCAAAATGCCAATGTGAGCACTTTAACTAAGCCTTTTTGAATGAGCTTTAGTTAAAGCACCCATATGGCCATTTTGAAACTGGGGGTATGGGGCTTAATATACCTGATGGTGAGCCATTTTAATTAGAGCGGCTGTTCAGGAACGGCCCCCCTCCCACCTCTGAGTACATATATAGGCAGCCAAACATTGCTTACAGTTTATATATTCCAGTACTAGAGGGCCTGTGTTTTCGTAGCTTCAGTCTATACTAGAAATTGCTTCTTTTTTTGATAAACACAAAGGTCTAGTAGATGGTGATCCAGTTAAGGCATTTTTCTAACAAGTCTTTACCTAAAATAGCATATTTAATTCTAAAAGGCTTTCAAGAACAGAGGAAAGGGTGCTGACTTATACTCGAGTCAGGGGTTATGTTCCCTGCTCTGCAAAACTTTTGCTGTGATAGGCAAGGTGCCTAACCTCTCTGCTTTGTTTTTACAAACTTGTAAAGCAAGGATGAAACTTAATCACTTTGGTAAGAATTACGGATGAACCTCATGTATATAGAGAGACACACTGCATTAACATTTATGGCTCAGCTAGAACAGGTTGGTGAAGAAGCGTGAATTGTCACTGCCTGCGCTAGAGAAGCAGTGCTCTAGAGAGGGATGTCCATCTCTAGCACTGTTAGTAAACCAGAACAGTTAATCAGAGGAATAAAATAGCAGCATAAGGCAGTTTTTTGCAATGTGATTTCTTTTTTCTTACAGTAGTGTTCAGGAAGTGTCTAAGAAGGGGTTGACATTGTACCTGGACACTACAAACAGAGTTAGATAGTCCCTTTCTTAAAGAAATTACAGTTGGAATAGGGAAAACAAGGATGAGGTAGAAAAGGGATAAAGCAAACTAAAACATATGATGGTGGTTAAATTCACATTACTACTAACCAGGGATCTGGGTTTTCCATTTCCCATGGAAAAACAGAGAAAACCACGAATTTTCCAATTTTATCAGCGAAAAAATGGATTTTACCTTTTAGCAGAGAAACTTGTGGATTTCCTGGTTTTGCAAAGAGCTCTGCAGCCTGGCTGAGTTCCAGCCTGTAAGAGTGGATTGCAAAAAGGGTGGGAAACCCCCAACCCTGTCTGGAGGGGTGGGGGAGGGGGAAAGGATGGGGCCAGAGGCGCTCACTCACCCAAGGCTTGGCTCAGGTTCCCTTACCTCACAGGCTCCAAGAAAGAAGATGGAGATTGCAGGGGGCTGGGGTGCAAGCAGCATGGTATTGGCCTGAGCAGGCTTCACATCTCCATGTCTGTCTTCCCTGAAGGGTGGATAGCACGCCGCTCTGGATCTATGTGCTGCCAGCCGGGTGGACACTCCTGTGGGAAGCTGGCTGAGGGAGCAGGGAAGTGTTGGGGAAAGCCCCACATGGAGTGGACGCCCAGCTGGGGGCACACAGACCCGGAGTGGTGCAGTGGAGGCCCCCTCCTTGAGGGCTAGGGGGCAGAGGCTGTGTGTGGGGAACAAGGGGCACAAGCAGGTCTGGGAGGCTGTGGAGGGGAGTGAGGGGCACCAGTTGGATTGGGGAGCTGTTGTGGGGGGACTGAAGGGGCATGAGCAGGGCTGGGGGGCTGTTGTGAAGGGCACGAGCAGGGCTGGGGGGCTGTTGTGGGGGGAGTGAGTAGGACTGGGGGACTGTTGTGGAGGGAGTGTGGAGTACAAGCAGGGCCGGGGGGAAGGGTGGGGGCTGTGTGGGGCCTTTAATTTTAATCACGGGTTTTGGGGTTTTTAGAAGAGATTTTGCAATTTAATTTTTTTTATTGGAGAATTTGTGATTTTTTTATGAGGAAAAAACAGGATCACTGCTACTAACTTTGGTTATATCTACTCTGTGAGGTTATGCTGAGAGGGAATTAGCTCAGTGGACAGACAAAGAAGAGAAGAGTGCAGGAGGGGATAGGAGACCCTGTTGGTGCATGTGGCAGTTCAAGCATATGGCCCATTGGCACAAGAGACAAAATATCTAGAGTGAAATTGGGAGAAAAGAATTTATCCAGTCACTGCAAGCTTTTCTTTTATGGGGTGTGCCTTCACTATACAGTTAAATGGGTCTTCTACTCAAGGTAACATTGGGTACAAGTGTGTTCATTTCTACCAGTGAAAATATCTGAAAACATTTTACTGCTAAAAATACTTTCTGGAGAAGGCACAGTACCAGCATGCAACCTGCAGCCACCCTGTAGCAGGGCACTAAGGTGCCTGCTACTTGGAGAGCCGGGATAACTCCTCAGGTGCTGGTTGCTGAGGCAATTAGAGGGAACTAATGACCCATACCTGCCTAGCCAGCTGACAAGAAGGGGCAGGGCCTGTCTCCAGTATAAATCACAGGCAGGAGGTAGTTCCCTGCTGGCAGACAAGGAGGAAGGAGCTTTGCCTGCACAAGCAGAGGCCTGAATGTATCAGCAATAAGACTGGTAAAGGATGGAGCACCGTCCAGGATGGGTGGCTGGATTAATGTTATAGCTGGACGGCTGGAGTTTGTGTTGTAGCCCAGGGGCTTGTGTTTCGTTCGCTGTTTGTAACCGGTGGTTTGGGTAAGGCTATTAGTGGTTGGAGGAGGCCTCATAGGGGACTCACAGCAGTGTGGGGACCCCAGCACCAGTGAGGGTGCAGCATTCAGGGTACACTGACCCAAGCCCCAGAGAGAGGGGGGGCAGCGAGAAGCCCCAGAGAGAGGGGGGGCGCCGGAGAGGGCTTGGAGAGAAAGACCAAACAACGTCGGTTACATCTGCGAGGCTTGGGGCGTGCTACAGGGGTGGTTGGAGCCACGCATAGCCCATAAGGCTGGGTGTACAGAACACCCAATACAGGAACAGGACAAGTGGTAACAAGAGAACCATGACCAAGAGTACGAAGGGCAGCCTCCCTATAAAATACATATGACATCAAAGTCATGGCGGGTGAGAATCTGAGGGTGCTTGTAGGCAACTTGGCATGGTAAAGGAGGCGGCAGGGGAGAGCACGGCGACCCTGACTGCCCTCCTGTTACACACCCCCTCTTATGATTCCTTGCACTTTCCCAAAACCATGATGATCCCAGTCTGGGGAAGATGTGGGGAATAGTGGCTGCTCTGGTCCTATTCCTGGATGGACTGGAGTGGCAGGGAAAGACTCCCTGCTCTTCTTCACATCAGGGAGTCTTTCCTGCCTACTGTGCTCCACTCCCATCCTGCAGGCTGGACTGGGACCAGGCTGAGCAGTCCCCACTGCTCCACTTCTCTCCTAGACTGGACCATGAGGGGAGCATACAGGCATTTATTCACGTGAGGTGAGAGTTTCTCTTGCAGGGGAGGTCTTCCAAGTGTCAACCCATAAGAACTTTCCACCCGAGGGAGAATGTTTGCCCCCGGAGAAATTGAACAAATGGTTGTATGCTCCTACTTTCTATCGGGCAAGTGGTAATTCTCCTAGCAGGAGAACCCCAATACATTGTCTTTTAACAGTTAACTCATCTGCCCTCCACATACAGTCCTTTCACCCAAGTTTGCTTTAAACCTGGGCTAGCTGGCCTGGCTGTGGGTGTAGACTAGAGCCTGGGCACTGCTTTCACTCGGGCTGGTAAGCTGCCCACACTCCATTAGAGATGAGCTAAATCAATCAGCTGTTGACCTTTAGTTCCTTCCCACATGCAAAAAAGAAGACAAGCTCTTTTCTCAGGAAACCTTGAGAAAATTGTAGCAGCTCTGCTTATTGCAGCACTAAGAAGCTTGCAGTCTACTGCAATCTACAGCTATTTAGAGTTAGCCTGGCTGCTGGTACCAGTCTAGCTGCAGCAGCGGGACCTGGTAACACCTATATAATATCCTTAGCAGCAGAGTGTGAATCTAGCACTGTAGACTGAAAGGGCTGGATTTGCAATATAATCCTTTTGCAATATACTGGGCAAAGGAACTGCTAATCAGAAAGCTTCAGATTCTACTTGCAGAGGTGCCTAAACCTCTGCAGGGTTGTGCAAGGATTTGACTGCTCTGACTTATCCCATCCTTCAAGCCTTGATTTGAAATACAATTTGCAAGGGGTTGTGAGGTTGATTTTGTTGCATCCTTTAATGTAATTTGTATCTTCCATGTTTTAGTTCTTAAAAACACAGACTTTTGAAGCTGAAATGGAGTTATGGTGGAAGCTCCTTCATGAAAAACTCCTTATTAGTCCTGGAAAAGCCTTTTGCTGCTCTGAGCCTGGATGGTTTAGATTGGTCTTCTCAGATTCTGCAGATAAGATGTATTTGTGTAAGTTGAGTTTTACTCTTAGTTTATGACAAACCAGTGTGCATGTTTGATAGTCCATTCAGAACTCCTAATCCCTAGAGTTCTCAAACTGGTCTGTACATCCAATTTGAAAACTATAGAAAGGGATCTGCAGCATATGAAAAATATTTTTTTATTGCAAAGTTAATGTTCAAACAAGCTGTTTTAAATATATGGGTATGGCCATTGTCACAGGCCAGCTGGGCACTGTGAGTATATCAATTTAGTTGCAGGCTGACTGGGTACTGCAACTGTATCAGCCACTGGGCTGTTTGGTTCGGGATCGAGGAAGCAGAGTTGAGAGTGAAGCAACAGCGAATTTATTATAGCTTACACACACACAACAGTTAACAAAAAGATAAATGCAATAGCAGATAATGCAGTATTAAAGAGCTAATAGTAAATAATAACAACAGATTAATAGATCAATCTGTCTCAGGCCAGCTGGGCACTACGATGGTATCAGCCACTGGGCTGTTTAAAACAACGAATAGACGGACATGGGTTGACAACTTATTGATAGTCCCTCAATACCAGGTGTGCGCCAGGTGATTCCAGCAAAGTCGGGCGTCCCCGATCGACACTGTAAGAGTGATTACTGGGGAAGATCCCTTGATCAGGATCCGATCCTCACTTGCACTGGGAGTTTGGGTCCGAGCTTGGAAAAGCATTTACCGTCCTGTTCCCTCCTTCCTACTGGTCACCTGACACGCGCGCTTTTTGTAACTAGTCTTATGCCAATCTGTTGGTTTTAGAGCCACTCACAGTCTTGCCCTATAGCTGTTACCCTATGGGATTAAAAGGTGTTAAAATTATTATAAAAGGTTACTACCCAGACTTGGGTTTATCCAATAAGCAAATTACAATGCAGCATCTTCAGGTTTGAAATTAACATTACTCCGCGTAAATCCAGCCCCTTTAGATTTCTCTTGACTATGCTTTCTTGAGACGTGCTTTCCTAGAATATGCTGGGTATGCCAGGTGGTTGAATCCAGTTTTTATCAAGGCTGAACTCTGAGCAAAAACCATTAGGTCAGCTAATCTTACAGCTGTAGCTTTGTCTTTGAGGTTCAGTCAGTTCCACAAACAGTTAGTTTTATCGTTTTAGTTAAACTTATGACAGGCAAGTTACATTTGTGGGTTACAAACTTACAAGCTTTATATTAGACAAAATTCCAAATGCCTCCAAGAAGCACGTATTTATTGCTTATTAATTTCTTTGGTTCTGGCTGTCACAGGCCAGCTAAAAACTCAACCTTGTTTCTGTTGCAGTGGTGGAGGGAGAAAACTTTAATAACCATATTTTCCTTTCTGCAGGTATTCAGAGACTGGAGCGGATGTTGCGTGCTGAAATTACAGAACCAGCTGCAAATAAAACATCTGTAGAAGACGAGTTACCTAATTCAGAAAATGACCCTATAGCCACCCATGCCAACACACCAATAGATGAAGTTTCTCACCTGAAAAAAATTGTTGTCTATTAAAACCTTATATGAAATTTGCAGATTGAACATGATATAGCATGCTTATGTTTACATAAACTATGTAAGATTTCACCCTGTTAATTTGGCTGTAACTTTCTATAACAGTCTCACTTTGCTGTAACCTGTGGTTACTCATTTTGCAAACTAGGCTACTAGAACAGAATTTTAGGAAACCTAGCTGGTTTCCTGACTCTTCACATCTGTTCAGCAAATCACTTATGTGCACTCTTATCTTTAGGCATGGAATACTGCTACAAATCAGTGAGTCTTAAGCACGTGCTTATCTGCATTGCTAAATCAGGGGCTTAAGGCATTTTAGACATAATAGAAAGAGGCTGCATATTGTATTGGGGGAGTATATTTATATTTCAATCAGAAACTGAAAATGTTGGGTTATTTGATTGATTCTGATTGTCAGGTTTTGCTAAATTTTGTCACTTGGCAAAATATGTTTTTTCTATATCCTTAGGAACTGTAAGAAAATATTCAAACGTGCGCACAGCTTTTTGAATATGCGCACCAATATAAATACTTTCTAAGAAAATGTTCAGCTTTTCGGCTTCTGTACTCCCTTTCAAATGTGTAAAAGTATTTATTTGTATATTGCAATGGTTGCATCTTTGTTGCAGAAATGTAGGTTCTTTTGGATAAGTTTTTCACATAAAACATAAACAAAGACAGCTGGATGTGTGTGGTGTGCATTCATTTGAAAGGTAAGTGTATTTGGGACTGTACACTTATTAACCTGTATTTGCGAACTTTAATTCAGAGTTTGGTTCTTTAGTAGGAATTGAGAGGGAAGTGTTACAATCACAAAAGTGTGATTTATAGCAGGGTTGTCAGACATCTGACCCCTGGAGGTGGGTCATCTGATCCATAGTGCTTCTCTGGCAAAACAACTCACCTGCTAATCCAGCCCACAGGGCTTCTTACTGCTACTCCCACAGCTGCTGTCAATATCACTGGCATTGAGAGTATGGGGTTAATGCTACTCTGCCCCTTACTTGCCACCAAATTTCTGATTTTCAGTTACCATTAGGCACACAAATCAGTGACATTAACCCACATATGCTGGCCACACTGACACAGCAGCTGTAGCAGCTGCAACAAGAAGCCCAGCAGCCTGGATTTGAAAGTAGGTTGTTGGGCCTGCACCAAGCCCTGCAGGCTGGATTTGGCTGCCAACTCATTTTTGACTTCCGCAACTCTGGTCTACAGGATTTGCACATCCCAAATAGGAAAAAGGATTTGTGTAGGACTGAAAAGACTACTTGATGGTTCATTGCGTCTGATTCCCTGGAACTGCAAGAAATCATATAATAGACTCAATGTCCACAAGAATATTTACTGCTACCCCTCTTGCAAAGTGGCTGAGCATTAATATTTTTAACACTCCATATGATTAAAATGTTTTATCCTCACCAACTTGCAACAACCAGGCTGCAGAAACACTACTCCCCAAACTGACAGAGCATTTCTGTTGGGGTTAAGCCAGGAGTATTTCTGTTATTACTCCTGCCAGGTGCCACTCTAGCACTAGGTACTGGAAGAGAGAGAGACTTCTGTGTGTTCACTGCCCTCCCTTGCTGGTATCTAGGAGCAAGGTGAGAAAAAGGAAAAGGTGTCAGAGTAGGTTGGGAAGGATAGAAGCAGGTAGGAGATCGGATATAGGAGGTGGCTGGGAGTAAATCAGGGCTAGGGGTGGGCAAATGCACAGGAAAGGGATTGAGAATAGTGGAAAGATTACAATAGGGATGTTAGTATATAATACCCTACAGATGCCACAATTGCATGTGAATTTTTGACACTCAACATTTCTCTGTCTGGCAAATAGCTGTGAATCCCACAGGCAAATGTGTATCTTTCCATTCCAGAGAGGGTCAAACAGGTCCAGGTAACAGAATTGGTGTGAGAAGTGTAGGATCGTTTTTCCCCCATTCTTTTAATAAAAAAATAAACAAATACAGACTTGAAAAAAATTCAGGTTGCAAAGTCAAGAAGTCAAAAGTTAGGAAGTGCCAAAATTAGTGACCAGTGTAACTTCAGGTGGCTCCATAGAATTTGTGCAGCATGATACTATTTTTAATTACAAGATAACATTTTGCCTTTTTGCTATAGAACCACCTCCTCTTCCAGAGCAATGATAGTAAATAGTTTCAATATTTAATTGCTTGCCTTTTCAAACCTTATGATTTTGAAGGCATTTTAATATAACCCTTCTGAACTAGCCTCTGCAGACAAGTTTATAACTATACTTAAGACAGTTAAAATAACATTTCCAAGTACATAATAAAGTACAACTTCATAATGAACCTGTTCATAACAAGCCCCTGCTTTTAACAATCCCAACAACAGAAACTTAACTCTTTTCATTATTATGATGTAGCCAATACTTTTTTATAAAATTTTCTCCTGCCTCTGTCTGCTGTTCTTAGGCAGTTGTACTGTGTGTCTGTCTTAACTTTGTTTTAATGTTGCAACTTGCTTGGTACTTAAGGGAGAAGGCTCTCCAAATTGTATTTCACTAACCAAATAGTTTAATTAGTCTCAGGTATGTATTAATTTTTCATGTGCAACACAAGATGGTTTTTTTTTTTGTTTTATTTCTAACTTTCCAGTAAATCCAAAATATAGATGACTTGTTTTATCTGAGTTACAAAGCCTAGGAAATGCCATGTTAGATAGCAACAAGATCATTTATTCCAGTATTCTGTCTCTGATAGTAGCCATTACCAAATGCTTCAGAGGAAAATAACAGGAGATGAGTGTGAGATATTTTGCCTTCTTAAGTCTCAACTAATCTCTTTGTAAGAAATTGGCTTAGGCTGAAATGTCTCATAACTAACTCTAATCAATCCCTTTTTTAAATCTTAAATTCCACATTGTAATCAATACTGGGGGGTTTCTTTTTTCTTTCTCAACTAAGGATCTTGGCAAAAGTAATTTGCTCTAGTGTGGGCACGTCTACATGAGACACTGACTGTACAGTAGCTGAAAAATACTGTGCAGTAGTACCTCATAGCACAGACAGTGCTAATATGCTTCTACATAGTATTATTAGACTACTGGTCAATAGCGTCGCCTAAAAGATGTTTGCTGGCGCTACTGCGCATTTATTTAGTAGTTACTAATACAAGTACTAAATAACTGCGCAGTAGCAACTGTGCAGTAGTGTCTCATGTAGATGTGTCCCATGTGTCCTAACTGCTCATTCTATGGTGGCATGTAGAGACTGAAGACTATAACATGCCTTGTGTATAGCAGCCTGCAGCTGTGTTGGATGCTTAAATTCTCCAACTCATGAGCATACTTTCATTTTTCAGTATTGAACAGAATCCAGTCTAAGGTTGTTGTCTCTTTTTTATTACTTTTTAAATCAGCAAAGGAGCTGTCCTAGCTTATCTAAAGGATAACCTTCTTCCATGTCCATCACAGCTGCCAGCCCCTGGAACAATAAAGCTATTGAATAATTGTAACTAATAGGCATAACCTTCACAGGAGCCCATCTCAATACAATTTGCTACTGGGAGAGAGGAGAATGACAACAAACCGTCCATTAACAGGTAAATGTAAAGTTTATCTCCTTAAACAGCTTTCCACAAAGTCTGCTTATTTTTGCAGATTAAGAAAAAAAACACAAATCATGCCTCTGGGTGGTAAAGAAAGTGCAAATGAGACCATTGTCTTTTTATCTTGCGAAAGTTGCTCAAACACTATTGTGGTACAGGTTCTGATAGAAAAGGTGTAGGCCCCCCAAGACCTGAACTGAGATTACTAGTCCATATCTATATGTTTCAGGGATGTATGTGGTAGCTGTGTTGGTCTGAGACAAAAAGAAATGCAAAAATCTAGAACTCTTGGTTCCAAAATTATATAAAATAAAAGGAATCATTTTGGAACCAAGAGTTCTAGATTTTTGCATTTATTTTGGTCCATATCTAAATACTTGTTGCCATAGGGTAGTTACAGGTCATTCTTTGCCCATCTGGCTTAAACCTGAACTGGTGACCTAGAGATAAATGATTGTAAAGCCCATTATGATTTCCCTTAATTGTATCCCTAGACTTGTTGGTAGTTACAGCCCATTTGTTGGTGTAATTTCCATCGCTCTTTCTGCTTGTCCCAGACCAACAGACTTTGTACAGATAGGTAACCAACCAATATTTTAGGTTTTGTTTCAGGAACAGTTTTTGCAGCATCCAGCTTCATTGTCCTCATTAGTTTTATGCATATTACTTCAAAAAATCCTCCAAAGACTTTTTTGCAATTAGTTTTTATGTAACTGCAACAATCAATTCAGTAAGAACATTAGAAGTGATTAAAGAAATCTGGTAGAGTAAGAAACTCTCATTAGAATGGTAAAAGGAAATTTCTTCCTGTTAATATTTTGGTCTGGTTTTATCTTGTACTCAGGCCACATCCAGACGTGCATGCATGTTTGGTTCCCCGGGGACAACTAGCAGCAATGCACCTTGTGCCACCACTAGTTGTCCCTGGGGAAGATCTGTGCCACACGCACTCTGGTGTGCACCAGGTTACCGTGGGTGGGGTAAGGGAGGCTGAGGCCAGCACTGGGCTGGCCCCAGCAGCCTTACTTGGAGTCCTGGGGGTCTCCCAGGGCTGCAGCAGTGGCGATGCTGCAGCATGGAGCCTAGGGTCAAAAAACCCTCCGCACTGCTCCCTTGCCATGTGGAGAACAACTGAATATGCAGTATGTGGCACCACAGACATGTCTATGGCACCATGTATCTCCTGGCTGTGCTCATCTGGACACTGTCTCACTGGTGTCATACCAGTTGGAAAAAATAACTCACTGGTGTTATACAGGAGAAAAATAGAAATAAGTCTAACAGCACGCTTCAGTCTGAACACTAATAATCTTTCTTGATCTTTAGTTGAAATATAATTGACTTTTACATAATAATCAAAGGTTTAACATTTAAAATTGTATTTTTAAATGATCACATATTATACAATTAATTATACCTTTTTCTTTTCTTTTTTAAATGCATTGAGTCTAATCCATAAAATAACAAATTTAACTTTCAAAAACGCATCCAATACTCCAAAACATACACAGATAGACATTAATCTTCTACCAATAGTGCTACTACAACCCATATCAATGTCCATAGAAGTTTTGTGTTCCCTTCTCCCTGCTCTAACAGTTCCTTAATTGTTTCCATTGGTGCCAAGCCTGTGTTTCTTCATCTCTATACAATAATTTGCTCCTTCCTTTTCCCTATAACTCTGTATAACAAGCATCTCATTATCTTCCCATCTCTGTTTTTAATTGTGAAGTTTATTCAAAATTTATTCTTAAGTGTTTGCTCATAGAACTTCCACTTCAGTATTCAAAAAAGTTTATAAATTTTCTATTTGAAAGGCAAGAGAATATTCTTTTTTAGCAAATCCCAAAAATTTCCACCACATTGTCCAGTAAGCATCTTTTTGCCTCTCCCCTGTAGAACACTGACTTGATGGGATATTTCCATTACTAAAATATCCCAAACTTTTTCAACCCTGTCAGTGACTCTAGAGGTATCACTTTTCTTTTAGGCTTCTGCAATTTTAATTCGTGAGCTACTAGTAGAAGCGTGATCAATTCCCTATGACACTTATGTTGCAGAGTTGTTGAGAAGGTTTAATAAAAAAAAAAAAAAAAAGAGGTTATCTGACCGTTGGCATCATGTTATTTCCCTCACCATGCCTCCAGCCTTCTTCCAGAACTGATTCTGGGACACCTCCATCACATAATAGAATCCTCCCAACTGACCACGCTCCCTTCAACATTTGCCTGGATCTTTACCATAAATGCATTTAAGTAGGGTGAGATACCATTAATAAAGGATTTTAAAATAATTTTATTACTGTGTACAGGGATGCATGAGACCCATTGTTCCAAATGGTCTCCCATATTCCACTGATTTCTGATTCAGTTACTACCCCACCTTGTCAAAAACAGTGTTTTTTTCTTCTATATGACTATTGAAAATTGCTTTACATAACATAGTATGCTTCACTGTGTTTCATAGGAGTGACCAATATTTTTTCAAATTCTGTCAGATTTCTACCTTTACTTGGGAGTGTGTTGAAAAGTATCTCAGTTGCAGGTATTGGGAAAATGGGATTTTAATGTCCCCTGCATAACATTGTATTTGTTCAAAAGCTATAAATAGCTTTTCTTTGAATAATTGTCCAAAATGTATGATACCAATATGTTCCAATATATTAAGCTTTCTCATAAATTATTAGAATTAAATTCAATATTATTATGTACAGGTGCTAAAAGTAATAGGTCTGAGCTCAATTTCATATATGTTATCCAAAGTTTTCATTGTTGTTCTCATAAAGGAGTGATTATATATGAAGCTTGGCCTGAAAGATTTCTCTAGCCATGGTAGTATGTTGAGTTTGACTGCTGGACAGTATATTTGCTCTGTCTTTACCCAGTGCTTACTGTTAATTGATGTTATCCAATACACCAAACCTAAGTTGGCTGGCTTGTAATAAGATTTAATGTTTGGAAGCATCTGTCCCCTCTTTTTGCTGAGGACTTTTCAGGATGGAATTTTTAAATCTAGGCTTTTTATTTCCCTAGATAAACTTATTTATCATAGTATGTCAGTCATCTAGGAGATTTGTTTACACTATAATAGGTAGAGTTTGGAACAGAAAATGAATTTGAGCTAAATATTTATTTAACTGCTGTGATTCTACCTAAGCATAAAATTTCATGTTTTGACCAGTTTTCTAAGTCTATTTTGATTTCAAAGGCGTATAATTAGAACTGTATATGTCCTGCCATTTTTAGTAATATGCACACCCTAAGTATTTAATGAAGTAGTTACCCAGTTATATTTATAGCTATCTTTTATCTCCTTTTGTGTCTGATCTTACACCAGTGTCTAGAAGTTCAGATTGTTCACAGTTAATTTTAAATCCTGACATTGATATATTTTATTATTTCTTTTTGTAATTCAGACAGGGTGCATCTACACGAGACACTTACTGCTGAGCTACCTAATTAGCTCTGCAGTAAAGCATCAACGTCTATATGTGCGGCGTTCTTGGGCCAGAGTAAACTAATTAACTCTGCTGTAGGACAGCACTGCCCAACTTAAGTACTTTCCTATGGTAGAAAAAGGCTTTCACCCAGCAAGGACACTCCTCCAGAGAGGTAGATCGCACATTTGAAAGAGCCACCTGGATACCACGTGAAGAACTGCTGCAGTACAGAAGTAAAACACCCACAAATCGCACACCGCTGGTTATGACCTATCACCCCTCCCTTGAACCTGTACGGAAAATCCTCAAAAAATTGCAACCCATACTAGAAAGAGACCCTATTCTTAAAAAGATCTTCCCAGAGCCACCCATCCTAGCCTTCAAACAAGCACCGAACCTTGCCAACCTCATCACCAGAAGCAAACTTCCTCAAGCCCAGAACACACCAAAAGGATCCAGACGTTGCCAGGACAAGAAATGCAAAACCTGCCAACACATCCCCACCCCCCCCACTATTACTACACCCCACAACAGAGCCATCAGCATCCCAGGATCTTACAGCTGCACCTCCAGAAATGTAATATACCTCATCCAATGCACCAAATGACCTGATGGAAGATATGTAGGAGAGACCAAACAACAACTGCGCACCAGAATGAACGCACACCGGAAATCCATCAAAGACAGAAACACCCAATTACCGGTGGGGGCACATTTCTCACAGGAGGGCCACTCTCTCTCCAATCTCTCAGTCCTGATCCTCAAGGGAAACTTACACAACACTTCCCAGAGACGAGCCTATGAGCTCCATTTCATCAACCTGCTGGATACTAGAGATCATGGACTAAACATAGACATTGGATTTTTGATACATTATAATCTGCCTGGCAACTGACTCCCCAGCCCAGCCCAGCCCAGCCCAGCCCCTGGCTTGTTTACTTTTCATTCCATCCAGGAAGAGCACACACCAACTGCTGACACTTCCTCTGCCTAACGAAGGGTTTTTGAACCCGAAAGCTTGCTTAATAACTATTCTCCAACCATTTGGGTTGGTCTAATAAAAGATATCAAATTCACCCAAGGAACCTTGTCTTCCTATGGTAGAGTGATTTAGTCCACTGCAATGCACGTGTTAGATGCTGACCAAGACTGGCTGGGGTCCAAGGGTGCTACAGTGCAGGTCTGCCTGCTGTCTATCCCCATGCTGTAGCATCCTCGTGCCCCAGCCTGCCCCTCTGCAGCACATTGAACTGAGTTGGAGCAGGCCCAGGGGGGCAGGCTGACCCCTATAGCCCCCTGCCAGCCAGGGCTGTTCTGCCCCAGCTCAACATGCTGCAGTTCCAGGCAGATATGTAAATGATGCACCTGGGAGCAATAAACTTGGGCAAGATACGGAACAGAACACCCTAAACGGGAATGTTACAGTCTGGCCCACTAAAGAAAAAGGCAACAACTCCCATTGTATTGACGGGAGCAAGATCATTCCTTTCCTTCATTGTTTCCTTTTTCAGTTCTTGTCAGGAAACAGCTGATACAGGCAGTTAAAATCAGTTGTTAATTTTGGGTGGGTGCTACTTGTTAATTTCCATTGCATAATCACTTGACCTTTCAAATGCCATCACTGTAGCACTTAACAGACTTGTCACAAGTGCAAAAACATATTTAAGCTTGCAAATAGAAATTATTTAAATATGCTATTATTAGTTCTATTACTAATACCATATGATTAATAATCTATAATAATATATTGTTGCCACTATTTTATGTAAATAGATATTTAAAATACAAGTTCCTGTGCCTATGTTTGTATGTTTACTTTTCATCATAATTTCCTTCAAGTTATTAGCTGCATAGAGTTTTAGAAAATAATATCACTTTAATCCTCATGGACACTTCACCTGCAACATGAGGCCAGCATGTATGTCAACACACTTGCATACAACTGTTTAGATGCACTTGGCCTCTGGGAGCCTTTCTGTCCATCCTAGGGTTTAATGTCACGGCAATCGTAGCCATCTTCCTTCTTACCACTGGGTGTATCTACACAGGACATTTACTGCACAGTTGACTAACTGCAAAGTAAACATTTCAGCATCTACACTTGTGTCCTTATTAGTTTTGTGTACACTAATAAACTCTGCAGCAAGGTAGTACTTGTAAATACTGCTGGCTAGCCCCCACACTGAAGCACCCTCATGCCCCAGCCAGCCCCTCTGCAGCACATTGAGCCCAGCTGGAGCAGCCCTGGACTGGCAGGCTGACCCCACACCTCCTATCAGCCAGGACTGCTGCAACCTGGCTCAATGTGTAGTCCAGGTGCACATGTAAACGGCACTCCCAGGAGCAATAAACAGAGCAATAAGCTCCGCAGTATATTGCTGTGCACTAATGGCATGTGTAGACACACACCAACTGTAACTAAAAATCATTCCCATAGGGTCTGTCTCTTTATAACCAAAAAGTTTGCTTAGAGCTATTGTTGTTCCGTTGTTATTTGATAGTTATCTAGATAAAATTAGTTTGCCCATTGGCTAAAATAATTATCTAGATTCAGGACATCAGTAGAGTTTCTTCCACTGTGCAAGGCTTAGTCCTTCCCAGACAAGGGCCGCAAAGGCTGCTTACAGACATCTAACCCCCCGCCCTCCAAAATGGCGCTTTACTTTAAACTCAGTGGCACTCCTGTACTGAGCTCAGCGCATGCCCAGAAGAGACATGTTAGCTGGACCTGGCTCGCCCAATGTCTGTATAGATTAGATGCCTTAGTGGGGCTTTTTTGGCGCTTTTATCTAATAGCCAATTGAAATCCCACTGAAGCACCCGATGTATACAGATGTTTCAGAGTCGGGTCAAACTAACCCATTGCCTCTTCTGGTAAAGTGGGTTTCTTTGGCCATTGGCTGCTTACAGATGTTAAACGAAACAGTCAGGTCTCTAAAATCTAAGGTATTAATCCTGTGACACAGCAGAGCCCATCAGGATGTAAATTTGGGATATGTCTTTTGCCTAGGAGAAGGACACATTCCTGAGCATTGCTCACTAAGGAAATGTTTCTCAAAGCATGCTCGGAAAGCTCAAGGAGGACTGAAAATCTGCCAAAGCCATAGGGGGAGATGCAGACACTCACAGCACAGCCTTTTTATGCTGCTTTTCTGTAAGGATAGGTCACCTAGAAGCCTCAACTGAAGTTCTTCACTATGGTGCTATTATACCTTGTCATTGATCCACCTTTCCATCTGCCTTTTCTTCTGTCATTAGTCCACCTTTCCACTTCTCCTGAAATCTCATTAGTCAATGGTGGGAACAAAGCTACAGATATGTGGATATATAATGAACACAGTAAGTTAATTTGCTGCTCTGAGACTGCATCTCCATTAAATACTTCACAGTACTATTAAATGACTGTGCAGTAACTAGAATTACTATGCAGCAGCATCACCAAACGGCTTTTAGGTGACACTGACTGCTCAGCAGCTCGTTACTATTGTGCACTTGCATTGCATCACGCTTCGTGCCATGCAAAGCTACTGCACAGTAGTAATGAGCTACTGTGCAGTCAGCATCTCATGTAGATGTGACCCAGGGGAATCAAAAGAATGGTATATAATCCATCAGTGAGCAGTTATCTGGAGTTGATAATTGGGATGGCTCCCTGGTAAGGCATTAGAATAACAGCATATTATCCCCTGGGAATTAACCAGAGTTTCTTCTAGTGAGAATAATACATTACTGCACAGGATTAAGTCAATTAGATCCTTCCCAAGTATATTTTCTGTGGTTGTAAAAAGGATAGGGGGACAACTGGTACCCTTAAAGAGACAGTGTGAGATGGAGGGTGTCAGACTGCATATCCACCAACTTTTTATTAGTAAAGATCACCTCAGGTCGCATTCAGTTGATGCCTAAGTGAACTCTACCACCTCTTTGAACAATGTCCCATTGACTCAGATTTGTAAGCAGCAGTCCATCCTTTTGTAGCTCACTGTTCCTTATTTCTAGCTTCTAGACTACATGAAAGCATCTCCATTGTAAGTAAGGCTCTTCTTCCTCATCTCTGAACATGGGATGTTGCTTGCTAGTCCTCAAGAGTTAAATCTGAATAGATAATCATTCAAAGAAGAGAGGATGGTTCCTTGCCTTAGAGCAAAATAAAGCCCGTAGCTGGATCTATCCTGCCAAGGGATTTTATCTGGCCCATGATGGGTCCCTCATCCCTGCCTGGTCCAGGTACGGTGGGGAAGCCCGGACCATGGTACATGCAACCAGTCCTGCCACCGCTGGGCATGGCTGGGGCAGGGTGGTGGCCAGACTCAAGTTCTTGGCAGCCCTAATGACAGCACATCCTTCCTGCTGCCACTGCTAGTGTCACCACTGGCACTGGAACTGGCCCTTCTGCCCTGGCACCACAGCCTGTCCACTCCATACCCACTACCAGGGGCACCAGACTGAGCAAGCAGGTGGAGTCTCCATGGAGACTGGCCTGGGACCCCCACGGGTAGGGCACACTCAACTGGGTGGACGGGTTAACTCTGTCATAGCGTATTTCTCTTTTCAAGGTCTCCCTCAGTTCCTTCCAAATTTCAACAGCATTAGCAGTAAAACAGTGATATCCCTGCACTTTGTGTATAGTACACCCACGTGATCATTTGACTGGAACACTGGTATCATTAGCAGCTAACTCTGAAACTGTAGACAGTGATGATGATGTTGAAGATAGATAGTCAGAATCCTGTATGTTGAGGATGGAGGATCCTCCTGAACAAAAGAAGGTGATGCAGTCACTACAGTACTGCTCGTTTAGTATTTCTCATTGCACTCAGTACTGCTTTAGAAGTCAAACTGTAAAAGGAAGATCTGCCTATTTCAGCCATTATTTTCTATCACAACTGCATTAAAATATGATAGTTCCATAAAGTAACAACTATTTTGCTCAAACATTTTAATGAGAATTCAAGTAGTCCAGAAGTCCACTCAGAACATATGGACAGAGAAGACAGGCAGTCCTTAAGAAAGAAGTATGAAATAAGAAAGTTTACTAACTTGGAGTTCCTGCATACTCAGACATGTTCCATTCTTCATCTTCAAAGTAGCTTCTTTTTGAGAAAGAGCACTTCTCATGATGTGAGAGCTCTCACCCATGAAAATTAGGCCCCACTTGCTTTGCATACACTGAGTAATGCACTTCTTTGTTTTGTATAACTGTCAAAGTTTTTTTTCTTCCTGTCTTACATTTACTTGTTCCTTAGATCAGCTCTGTAGGAGCTGCAAAACTGAGAAGCCTCTGAGAAAGTCTTCCTCTTTGGCAAGGGCAGACTAGCTATGGGAATTCAATACATTGAACTACAATGCAATCTGTTATAAAAACAGAGTGTTTTTTATTTCTCTCATGTGTTGTCTTACTATTTCAGAAGTGCGCTGGTGGTTGGGGACATTATGCATTGAGATGAAAGGCCAAATTCTGATCCTTTGCCCAAAGTCCAAGTAAATAGGCCTTGCAAAGGGCATCTCTTTACAATGGATGGAAATGCTTTCTCCATCATCCCACTATGCACTGCCACAGATTTTTATCCTGGAGGGACCACTCAACCCTCCTGTGTGGGAACCACCTAACAAGGTCTCTGCTATAGAGCAGGACTCCCGCAGGCTGGTGAAGAATGAGGGCAAGATCAGGCCTACTCATTAGCATGTGCAATTTTTATGACTACTGTTCAGCATTATCATTTATATTCATCACTGTTTGCTTGTTAGTCTTCAGTGAACTGCTTATGGTAAAGATGGATTTGAACCATTTCAAGAATGTTGCTAATTTGGAACTGGTTCATAATTGTCCCTGGACAGAAGTGTCCACATGTGCACTGTTAAGGGTTCTAGATAGAACCCTCAGCTTTTAGGGATTGCATTGCTGCCAAAACACCACCAGGGGGTGGTAGAGAAAACCCAGACCATTATCCCTTCCAGGGGTCAGTGCCCAGAGTTTCCCCAGGATTCCTTTAGAGGTAGGAGAAGACCTAAATTGGGGCAGGAGGTTGGAGTAAAGGGGATGCAAGGCGCTGGGAACTTGCTTGTGGTTCCCAGGAGGCTGGGTGCTCTGCAACTCCCCACCCCCCCAGCCAAGAACTCCCTGGCTGCAAGAGTGTAGCACAGAGGGCAAGGAACAATTAACAGTTAATGGTTAATTGGTTAATGGGCTAATTTACTTTACACTGGGTCCATATACACTGTGCAGTAGACTGTTTAGCTGTGCAGTAAACATCCTGCATCTATATGTGCGCCCCTATTAAGCTGGAGTAAACTAATTTATTCTGCAGCAGTGCACATGTAGACACTGACCCAGCTGACTGGGGCATGAGGGTGCGTCAGTGTGAGAGCTGCCTGCTGGCTAGCCCCACATAGAAGCAACCTCATGCCCCAGCCAGCCCCTCCACAGCACATGGAGCTGGGGGAAGTAGCCCCAGGCTGGCAGGCTGACCCCTGGAGCCCCCTGCCAGCCGGGGCTGATCCGACCCAACCCGACTCAATGTGCTGTGACCCAGACACACAAGCCAACAGCGCACCTGGAGCAATAAGCTCCAGTATTTATTGCTTCACATTAATATGCATATGTAGACTTGGCCAATGAGTAGGGAATTTACTGTTTCATGTACCTTCTTTCACAACATCTGATCAAGTGAACAAGGAAGACCGGCTCAAAGTTAGTATATGATTTTCCTGGTGTGCTTTTGAAATGTTCCAGGAAGTTTAAACCAGTCTAAAGTGGTATGCATATCTAGAACAGGGGTCAGCAACCTTTTTGGGCAGAGTGAAAAATACACCTGAAACCATGACTTGTAAGATGTTGGTATGCCAGGGGCGGACAGTGGGGGAGTTGTGAGGGGCCTGATCCTTGTTGAGTCAGTGCAGCCCTGGCCCCTTCCCCACTGTCTGCCCCATGGAGCATGTGCCAAGCAAAATGCCTTTGCTTGTCATGCTCTGGGACCTGTGCCAGGGGTTGCCTACCCCCGGTCTAGACTCTTGGGGTTTAAAGAGTACTTAAAACATTCTAAGCATTATATCTGTCCATGCCAGGAAAAAATACTGGACACAGATAAAGGCAGACAAGGTTCTTTGGGTGAATATGATATCTTTTATTAGACCAACTTAAATAGTTGGACACAGCTACAACCAAATAAAGGCTTCTATCCATTTAAACTCCTATAGCTGCCTTGAGGTCAAGAGAGATGCATACATGGAATTGAGAGCTTAATCTTGCCTGATGTAGTTTGCAGTCATATGATTTTGCAATCTCTTTTTTCTTTTACTAGGACCACACTGCAGATAATTTAATGTATTTAGTTTACAGCTTTGTAAGTAGCTGGAAATGACAAATCAAATTCCTGTTTCACCTAAGCATCATGAACTAAGTGTTTATTAACAGGGCCAGTAAGTTGTCCTCCTCAGGCTAGTTAGTACTAGTTAGTACTGCTACTGCCCTCTCTTCCTCATTTCTTGCTGTTCTCCCTCCTCACACCGCTGGATGGTGGGATTGTAACATGGGACTATATTCCTGATCTACATTCTCTTCCCTATTCCCTGTCTCTCCCTTTCTTTTTTGGAAGACTCAGTTCTTGGATTTCACTGAGAATAATGAATAGAAATAATTGGTTACTACTGTTTGTTACATCTGCTAGGGAAAAGAAGAAAGGCCAGAGGAGAAAGAGGACAGATAGGCTGCTCCTAAGGAGAGCAGGAAGCATAATGGAGTAGGAGCTGTCTGCCACAGACCCATGGGAGAGAGGCTGACCTTGTCTGGGGTGTTCTGTCGACTGGAGCCAAGGAGTGAAGCAGGAGAGGATGTTGCTGCTAAGTCTGCCAGAAAAGAAGGTGGGCTGAAGATTGGACTCAAAGGCTCCAGAGCCAAAGAAAGTTCCTAGGAGAAGAGGTGAGGCAGACAGCGCTCTGGAGACAGTGAGGGACTGAAGAAAACTGGCTTCAGCTACTTCACACAGGATCCATGGACTGGAACCAGAGGAGGGCTGGCTTCCTGTACCAATACCCATGGAAACGATATCAAAACGGGGGCTCAGAGAAAAAGGAGAGAGGCTGAGACCCGGCTGCAGTTAGCAAATTTGGCCACCAGATGGAGAACAGGATTGTTGATAAGGGGAAATATGGGGAGTTGCACTGAACCTGCTTATTAACCTGAGAGGGTGCAAACTGCCTGCTGACAAAAGAACAAACCTGAGTTTTGAAGGACTGCTGTATGTCCTCATATCTGTAAAAGGGAATGCATGCCACTGGGGATTTTTCTGGGGGCCAGCATTTTTCAGGGGGGCTGCAGGTAGGCAGCCATGCTTTACATAGCACCAGATGTCTGCACTTACCCATAGCACTGGAAAAAAAGGAGCTGGATGGCTTTCATCTCTCCTTTGCCCCTCAAAAAATAGTGCTATAATGTGGCCCCCAGAAGAGAGATCAGGATCCTTGGAGAGGAAGCAGAGTCCTGAGTGGGGTACTTATATGCCATGATGCTTAGGTAAATAGATAGACGGGGGTAGGAGAAATAAGAAAGAAATTGATTGGATATTAGAATAGGGAACAGTATGTGATAAAATTTAGTAATGTAGGGTTGTTGGTTGTAGCTGTGCCGGTAGGCAGGCAAGGTTCTTTGGGTAGATGTAATATCTTTTATTAGACCAACTAAATAGTTGGAAAAATGTTCTTTGCAAGCTTTTGAGCACAAACACCCTTATACCCTTCCTCAGGCATAGGGAGACAGAGTCAGTTTGCCCGAGGAAGGGTGTTTGTGCTTGAAAGCTTGCAAAGAACATTTTTCCAACTATTTAGTTGGTCTAATAAAAGATATTACATCTACCCAAAGAACCTTGCCAATTTAGTCATGTAAAGCTCCAGCACTTGCATACAGAAAGGTTGCTTCTCAGAATGTACATGGGCATATATAAAAGCCACTGCTGCAAGACTCATTTCTACATCTTTTCCTGCGGTCCCAAAGAGCTGCATAGATCTGCTGTCAGACTGCAGCTGTCGCCTTACCCAGCCAAATCGCCTAGTGAAAGTACAGCATATTAAAAACAGAACCCTGGAACAGCATAAATCTTGATCCATGTGACTCATCCAGAATGTCAGATCTCAGAAAAATTAGATTCTAGATTGACTGAAATGTGGGAATCAATAGGGACTTGTATAACTAAGAGCTTATTTCACTAACAAAAATATGCAGACAATTGCAGTTTATGTAGATAATGATTCACATGCGAAATTTGAATGCCGTGTCTTTAGTAATTGAATGTATTGGCAGCTGTCACCTGTTTATTTGGCTTAAATTGTCATTAAAATGGCTTTAATTTCCTCCTAGTGTACCTATTCCTCTGGTTGCAACTGCTTGAAAAGAATTAAGAAACTTAGGTATTCCCCTAATAATTGTAAGTATATTGTTGAAGTTTGTGTTTTTCCTACCACAAAATACCTTCATTTTCTCTAAATACATTTTGAGGAGATGCTTAAAGCAGCTTCAGTATATATAAATGGTTGAATAGTTCTTTGAATCAAATAAGGTGTCTAGAAATTAAATCTGTATTCCTGCACATCTGTCATGCAGGATAAATTCTACTGAGTATCACTGAATTCCTGTAAATATCCCTGCCCAACATCCTCTCCTACTGCTTCATGCCTTGCTCTAGTCTACAGAAAACCCAGATAAGGTCATCCTTTCTCCCATGGGTCTGTGGTACACAGCTCCCACTCCATTATGCTTCTTGCTCTCCTTAAGAGCAGCCTATAAGTCTTCTTTTTTTCTCTAGCCTTTCTTCTGCCCCCCAGGGATAAAACAAACAGTAGTTAACCAACCAAGCCAAAGTTAAACTAGAGGTTGGTGTGATATAAGGCTTCAGTATTGATGAAGACCTAATGGCTTAAATTCCTGCTCTGTAAGGCAGATGAAACTATACATTGCAGGAGTTTGTATGATAAATACTTTAATAACAGCCTTGATAGCTTTTATATAGTAATTTCCTAGTGACAGGGATAAAAAGGTCTGATAGTTGGTCACCATATGCTGTAAACTCTAAAGGGTTTATTAGCCTGTTTTGTAGTGTACCCATTAATTGCATACTGGTACAGTTTGGCATCAGGGAAATCTAAAGGGAAAAGTATTATTCAACAATATTTCAATAACTTTTTTGACTCTAAGACAGTCTCTCTGTAGCTGTGTCCTTTCTGAAGGATATATAGAACTAGGGTTGGGTATTTGACTAGTCAAATAAAGTTCAGTCAATGAACTGGCAAAATATTGGTGATAGAATGCAATTATCCATTTATCCCAAAGTAGTTTTTTGAGAAGAGTCTGTCAGCCACGTGTGCAGTTGTTGTTAGAAGCTCTCCCATACGTATGCATCATATTTGGAGGTCAGGGTAAGGCTCTAATTCAAACAGACTTATATTTTATTGATCTGTCAGTGGTATATTTCAGACATGTATTCAACTTTATCACAGAGAAAGGTAGCTTAGGTCAGCCTTAGAAATTTCAAGATTTCACTCTCATTGCTGCACATTGTTTATTCACCATCCTTGAAAAACATGGGAGTATTTAGTTATAGATGTGTTTTTTAGATCAGTTGATGACAACGTTAGCATATTTATTATGCTCAGGGGGAGATCACCTACCCAGCTCCGGGTTCTGATCTCAGTGGTCATTCCAATTCTTAGCACCGATCTAAAATTTCCGGTAATTTTAATGAGTATTTTTAATGTAAGTACAGTGCTCTTCTGACAGAGCTAGAGGTATATCATATAGTGCTTGGACTCGCAAGTTCCAGTGACTCCACCCTTCATCAAAGCAAAGTATACCAAGTCCTACTGCAAAAAAGGAATGTTGAACAATGTACTAAAACAAAGCTCATGACAACAGTTGTATCCATCTGAATGCTTTTGATTATCAGTCAGTAGATGTCTACATGGTTTTTTTCTATTTCATTCCTTATCAGGTAGTAAAAACTGAGGTATTAATAAGTATCATGGTCTAATCTGGATTCCCTAGCCAAGAATGTCATGATTTTTTCCGTGTTTCCAAAATGAGAAACAGTATATCATGGTAAACAGTATAACTGTAGTTACCTGGATGACAATTGTAGCAATGGATAGATCAGTCATATTATTTGGATTTTTTTTTTTTCTAGATCAACTAAATAATTCCGTGGGTTAAAAGCCTTTGCTAAAATTTATCTGTGGTTCACTGTTGATATTGATTTAAATACAATAAGGGCTGCAACTTTGTTTCTAATTGTCATGAGAAGGCATGGATGCAAGTGTGCAAGTCCTCTTCAGAGCAAATTTCCTATTGGATGGTTGGATCCTTACATTCGTGTACATAACATCCTCAATACTGGGGATGAAAGGCAGCTGTTGCTATGGTAGTGACGATTATAGACTATTAAGATGCCATTTGCCACCTGCTCTGAATGCTCTTATTTGAGGGATCAACTGCATTGTTTTAGTGTCCATGTTAGGATGGCAAAGGCAGCAGAGTAGTATTACCACGTGCTGGGGATATGGAGGCCTTGTGAGGAGTTAAATTAAAGGGTTTTGTCTTATAGTACTGATTGCTTTGTTGTGCTAGAAGATCTTCCTATAAGCATGTGTGTTTCTTCTGTATCCCTAACTTCCCCCCAAGCACTGTATAGGGAACCTAGGCCCCAAACTCCAGGTTCTGGATTCCACTCTAGGAGTCAGGCACTTCACTGTTGCTATAATAGCATTTGGAGCATTTATATACATGGTCTAGGAGGTGCAGTGGGAGGGTGGGGAGGGGTGTGCTTTAATTAGCACCAAGAGCACTTAAAGCTCCCAAATTGTTTGCTTCACATGCATCAGTTTCCCCGCACTGAGAAATGGTGGCGGGGCATTTTGAACTAAAGCTTGCTGCATGAGTTTTAAAGCACCCCACTGCCATTTTTCGGCGCAGGGACACTGATACGTATTTATGATGCTGGAGTCTGCTGGAGCATGGTACTTACCAAGCTCCAGCAGACTCGATTAATCAAGTCTGTATGTTTTTTTCTATTTCATTAGAAATCACAAGTACAGAATAGTAATTACAAAAATTACAGAATAGTAATTATAGCACATCAGAGCGGCCTCCCTGCATGTGTATGAGCCCTTAGTTTTTAGGTGCCAAAATCATTTTATTGGATCTGAGCCAAGGTTCCTAAGTCCTGTTGCAGACCTAGCTCCTGGATGCTTCTGAAAATCCCAGTAGGGTCCACATCCTGGAAGGTATTTAGGTGCCTAAAACAGCATGCAAAAATCTGTCCCCAAGTCACTGATGGAGAAAATCTTGCACTACAGCTGACTGGATGTGGCAGATTTAACTCCTATAGTGACTATACAGGAGGCAAAGGAAATGTTTTTTGCCTCAGCTATAGCTTTTAATACTTACTTCATACATTGGTTAATTTCATCTGCTTCCATTTGTGTGGCTGTTTGTCCCTTCTGATGTGAGGAAACGACTTCTGTGCAAAGAAAACTGTAAGGATTCAGTATGAGGTGTCTTTTGGGGGAAGGTTATATCTGGGGAAACAAATCTCAGATTTCTGTATCACTCACAGTAGTACTTGAAACATGTCATGTGATGACCTGTGGTCTAGACCTCCTAGCTCACCTTTTTTGGCTGACAAAGGTGGATGGAGACTGTCAGTGTTTTGGCAGATGACAAATGCCACCATTCTGCTTATAGAGCCACGCTGTTGCATGTTTCTATGGGTTTGGGTCTTGCTGTCACTAAAACATGGAGCTACATCTTAAATACAGGTGGGAACTGAAGCTAGTGCAGAATTCAACTGTCTGCTTGGAAAACACCATTGTACTGCAGGTGTGCTCTGCACCGGCTGTTTACTCACTTCCACGTGGAATTTGAGAAGGTGGCATAGTGCTAGAGTCCTCTCAAGCCTCAGTGATCCCCACCTTGCCCAGACAGCTGCACTAGAGGCAGTGGAAAGGACTGAGTTAGAGTCTATACATAACAACAATAATCAGTCCTGAGAGCTATTGGAAGAGGTCCCTAACTGACTCCCATCAGATAACATAAGTAAATTGACTTTCAGGGCATGCTGCAAACACCACCCACTCTTCATAGTGTTTGGAGAGGTGAACTGCAGATTAAAATGATTTTGTCCGGTTAGTTGAAGGAATCAGAGTAATTAAAGAAGTTTTTATATTTAATTGTTTTGCATAGGCAGAGTAATGTGGTGGGGCAGATTTGGTTGCTCAGATACTTTTCAGATCTGGCTTAGGGACTTATTTTTAATTTACTTCACAGTAAGTGAAGCTTTTCTATTAAGTTAAGAATTATCACTAGGACCTGGTATAAGGCCCCAGTGTTGAGTGAGGCTTTTTGGTGCTATTGTAATATAACAAATGGATAAAAAGCCCGAAGGACCTGCAAATCTGTATGTAGCATTTTTTCCAATTATGTAAAACACTATAAAGCACTTGAGGTCATAAAACCTACTATATATTGTATTATCGGTTAAAAGGAGTCAATTTAATAAACTCTGGAACTTTTTTGAATTTCCAGCAGCATACCATAAAGTTTTAGTGAACATTTTTTTCTTTTGGAATTCTTTCAATTTCTTTAACAACTGCATTTAGGATCCCAATCAATATTGTATATAATCCATTTTAAGCAATGCATTCTTCACCCTCATAAACTACTGTTAGTAATCAACTCAGCATTTGAAACCAATTTAATGATCTAGCACACATTTACACATAAGTCATATCAGTAAGGCACTCTCAAGTATTGGGTACTTTAAGGCTCATGAGATCTTAAACCTAGCTATGTTTCTGTTTCCTGCATGTTGCTCTACTCAGCAAATTCTTGCTGTGAGTGCAGCAGACTAAAAATTATTTTTAGTTTTATCACTATATTCAGCTTCAACTGACATGCTCTCCTACTATGCAGTTTTATAGAAGCTATGTGTACCTACTTATAACATTTAGGTCAGTGTACCTGATCAGATTCTTAAGGAGAGAACAAATTTATTAAGAGCATAGCAACACTCAAAAGCAAGACCTTAGACGCACAAAGAAAACAGTCCCAGCTGCCCAGAGGAAGACCAAGCTGTGAGCACATGATGCAGCCAACCCCCAGGGAATTTCATCTCACTTCTAATTCAGGATAACTTCTTTCCTAGATGCCTCATGTGCATGCATTTGTGTTGGCTGAGGGTAACACTGTTTTTGTACCATGGTCTAGTAATTTCTTACTACTACATATGCAGGAATCTTGGCAAAGGCAGAAATGTGGTAATTTTATCGATCCAGTTTAAACCTTCAAGTTTTATTTGAAATTACTTTCATTTTTTTAAAGACATTAACATCAATTTTAGTCTTTAGTCACTTGAGAATAAAAAATATACCCAACACTTTCTACATCGAAAGTTGTGTAAGTAGTGATGGTCCATGCTTTTACGGATATTAACTTATGCTAGTCACTCTGGAAAATGTTATAAATTTACATTCCCAAGCAACTGTGAGAAGTCAGTCATCAGTAGAAAGAAAAATAAAGATCTTGTTTTTTCTAACCAAGCAATGATGAAAGAAGAACTGGGTTTTGAATGGAAGAGGGGAGGGAAACAGAAACATTCAGTTGGAAGAAACTTCTCTTTCTAAAGTTAGATAATTTAAAATAAATAAGCCTCCTTAATCCACATGGCCAACTGAATGCTTTATAAAAAAAGATTTTTAGAGCAGCTTGTAAAAGGTCCACAGGTGAAAACTGAGAATTCAGTAAATACCGGTTTTGGCATATCCTTAAAAAAGAAAGGAAAGGAAATTATAAATTGTTGGTAACAGTTTCCTTAATGGAGATTGCAGGAGTAGGTCCAACATGAGTCCAGATATAGCCTTTTTCTGGTCTAGTAGGAACAGTAGGAAACGGAGATGATCGAGATTTGAAATATTCTGAAGGTGCATGACAGATGAATTCTAAATACTCCATTTTCCTTGGAAGGTCTTCTTCTGGTCCTGAAACACAAAAATCAAAGTTTTAAGTCCACCAATGATGTGCAGACTAAACATAATATCCAACAGCCAGCAATATTAAAGAACACTCATCATTCAAATTGTGAACACAGAGGTTAGTTAGGCAAGTTAAAGTACTTAAGATACTTAAAGTACCTAATCACTGTTAGGCAAGGAATCTCTTAAATTTGCAAAATGAAGGTTTAAGCTAAGAACTAGGGGTGCTCAACCCCTGGCTTGCAGGCCACATCCAGCTCCAAGAGCTGTGTATCTGATCAGTGTGTCTCCCCACGTGTCCAAGCATTTGGCAGCAGGGAACAGTTGCTGCTCCCCTGCTGTCAAATTTTCAGACCTGTGGGGAGCCTCATGGACTGGAAAGAATGGTCCTGTGCATTAGACTGAATACACAGAGTGGAACAGGGCTTGCTCCTAGTGTGCAGGGCTGGGTGGATGTGGCACAGGGTGTCACAGCCTGATCCCAGCATGCAGGTTCAGCACAGGGCCCAACCTTTGCATACAGGGGCTGGCCAAGGCTGCACCAAGCTGATACAGCCTGAAGAGTAGCCCCATGCCACTCATCTGGCCTGTGGGGCCAGGACAGAAGGTTGAGCACCACTGAAATCAGCAATGCCAGATGATACTAAAAACTGTTTAAACACTACGCGTCATCCAGGCCCTGTTTATTTTATGATTATTTGCAGCAGGATAGACAGGTAGAAAAAGTCTTGGAGCTTACCAATGATATAGGATGCAGGGTCAAAACAGTCTTTGGGACTGGCTTGGGTAGGAATAAGCCACGTCAGTGCAGCACTCTTTTCACAGTATTGGTCCTGAATAAATCCCCTAATCTGAGCATAGTACATTTTTCCATCCTGCTCATCCATCACTGAAACAACGTCTCCAATTTGATAGTACACTCCCTGGAAGAAAGATGGACAATTACTTTTACCTTTAGGAAAATCTGATTTTAGAAGCAGCTGAATACAGCTGTCCTCAGCCCTATTCAGGGTGCCTTAACTACCAAATTATCTCAACCTTCTCCAAGGGCATCATCAAATCAGCTACACAAATCAAAAGGAAAAGGGAGCTGTGATACAAAGCCCATTTTCACTCAAGCAGCCTACAGCACTGTTTATACACAAATGCCTAATCTCTAGTGGCCCAAGTTACAGCTTCTACCCTATGCCAGTGAACCTCTAATTCATAGAGCTGCTCACTTCCTCAGGACCATAAGGTACTCTGGTATTGTGCTGTAATGTCAATGCACTGCTGTATTACAGTGACTGCAGCATATTATAACAATGCAACATACTGCAAACAACGTTAAACTAAAACTAATTTTCTCCTGGTAAATCTCAATTTGTCAAAACTGTGGCTGTTTGCAGAAATGTATCTAATGAGATGACCTTTCATCAGGATTCTGAAAGGATGTAATTTTTGGTCAGATGGGATGATACCTTATCACTACCACAGCAGCAAAAGCCTAGAGATTATGATGCTTACATGAGAGATGCTTACACGTAGGAGGCCCAGATGAAGTCCCCATTCCACTGGATTCAGAGAACACGTAAAACTGAATATATTACATGACAGGTGAGTAGGCAATGCCCGTGATAGGTATTTGACACCTCCCCCCCCCCCCCTTTTTTAAAACAAAAAATTTGAAGAGATTC
>NW_005842785.1:289132-295845 GCF_000455745.1 Alligator sinensis | reverse complement strand
TGCCCCCCCCCCCCCCCCCCCCTTTTAGAACAACAAATTTTGAAAGGTCTCTGTTTTGCCTGAGTGCAGAATGAAGGCAAATTTCAAATGCCAGGGTTTTTTTCTGAAATGAAATACTTGTTCTCCGGCCATCCTGAATGGGAGCACTGATAGAGACCTATATAACATCTACCAATTTCTGGGAAGGATCTGGGTTTCATCTCTCTCCTACTGGAATAGTATTCAGAAAAACCCTCTGAACACCGCTCTAAGGAGCTGCCTGTGATTCTAGACTCAAAGGTTAAGGATCACTGACCTAGACCCTCCATGGACTGCAACAAAGAATGACTGTTGCCACAACTAGCCAGCAGACACATTTTCAGTAGCATAAACAGGTTTTTTGAGGTAACCAGTGACTTATTTACCGTTGGTCCTGATTTGCCCCCTTGAACAAAGCAGATAAGTGCTCTTTTTTTTTTTGGTTTAAATACTCCTATTGTTCAGTCACACCCCAACTATGGGCTCTGCTGTAAACATCCTATTATAGTTTCTGTTAAAAAGCAAACAGGCAATATAAGAATTTATATTTACTGAGTTGGTAGAAACACTCATACCAGAGACAGAATATTTTTTTCTCTTTTAAGTTTGGACTGTGTTTTCATGCACCTATTATTTATTGTTCCCTTTGTGTCTGAAAGTCACTTCACCATTCACACTGGTTGCACTAACGTTTATGACTACTCAAAGGCTACTTAAAGGCAAACTCTAGATCAACGCTGTACACTTAAATTATTTTTGGTGATCACTTTTACTTAGCTTCCAGAGTAACCCTTTTATTCATAAATTAAGAAGTGCAATTCTACAAACTTCAGTTAAAAAAAAGCTGGCTCTATAATGCGACTCATACAATTTGATGCTTAACCTTCAGAGAAAAGAAACAAGAGAGAACTTCTGCAATTGTCTTCTGAAGTAAACAATTCACGGGTAGGCAGGTAATGATAAGAGACAACATTACAGGCTGAGGGGAAAGTAAATTCTCCTGGTAAATAACATCCTTTCACTATTTGTGGTAACTTTTGGAACAAGGACAATGGCAAAAATCTTTTCTTGCACATGCACTTTACCTTGTAAAAGAGAGATTCTGCTGTGATTATGGTGGATACAGACTCAGGAGCCTTGATGGGCTAAAAAAACAAAACACAACATAAAAGGAGGTGGTTAAAAGAATTGCATGAAAACAGACACAGTGCTTTTTGCTGCACAGAGGACAAATGACTTCCATCTCAGAATACTGGGAAAAACAAAAAATTAATGAGCACTCCTTTGACCATGATATATTTATGATATAATCTAAGACTGTGGTGTCACTAATATTTCTGTTCTCTCAGACTGAAGGTTTAATGTAAAAAGAGGGGAATGGTGCTCTGGGTAGTTTTGCTAAGAGGTTAGTGGCTTGGTATAGGACAGTGGTGCTCAACCTTTTGGCCCTATGAGCAGTGCTGGACAGGTCAATGGGCTGGATCAGGCCACAGGGCCTGGCACTGCCCCCTTCCTGCCCTGTGCACCTTGGACTTGTTCAAGGGCCAGTGGGCACTGTCCATGTCTCTCTTTGGTGCACTCGTTTTGAACCTATGACCTCCCTCCCATCCTTGGTTTCTCTTCAGTTAACCCTAAAATGAACTGACGTAGACCCAAAAGCACCCTGCTTGCTCCAGGAGTGTCAAGCCCACGTTAATCCTATATGTCAAACAGGCCTGCCTTGCACACTGGGCTTGGGTCCTGGGACCTCCTGGCACGGCCCCCTCGCCCTGGGATGGGTTCGCGCCGTCCCCTCCCGGTCTGGTTGCCCGCACCAGGCTTGGGCCCTGGGGCCTGGTGCTGCCCGGCCCTGTGCGCTGGGATGAGCTGGGCCATCGCTCCCCCAGCGGGATGCCAGGGCCCAGGCGCCCCGTGTGGGAGGCTCTGGCTGGGGCCGCCCCGGGGCCCCCCCAGCCGCGGGACCCGGCGCTCACGTTCTTCAGCTTGAAGATGTGCCGGCGGCCCTTGCCCTTGGTGGACACCTTCTTCTCCGCGGCCGGCGCCGACTTGTACTTGGTGTTGCGCAGGCGGGCGGAGCGGCGGTGGATTTCCTGCTTGCTCTGCGGGGACACGGCGCGTTAGGGCCAGGCCGGGCCGGGTTGCCCCGCACTTCCGCCCCGGCCCGGCCCAGACCCCCCCCCCCCCCCCCAAAAATCTCTTTTTCTGCAAGCTTTCGGGCTCAAAGGCCCTTCATCAGGCTCTGAGAAAATTAAAGCTGGTAAAAGGTTCCCATAAGTAGGAAATAAACTTCATTTTTGCACAGAGGGAGCAGGAGATGGAAAATCTGTCCCTCTGGGTCCATGAGAGTATCTCTGAGTTGTTCTGAGTCGCTCTTTGTTCAGGTAAGGTCCCTTCCCTGGAGGTGTCCTGTGGCAAACAGGGAGGTTTAAAAATCTTTCTTCTTGTTCTGCAATGAAGTTTAAAATCCAAAAATCGGCCAAAATTCAGCATCTTCCACATTTCAGGGATGTATTTGGTAGCCGCGTTGGTCCGAGACAAAACAAGAAATGCAGAACTACAACTCGTGATTCAGAGATGACACCTTTTATTAGACCCACTAAGAAATCGCAAAACAAAGTTATTTTTTTCTGCAAGCTTTTAGGCACGCACGTCCCCATCCTCAGGCTCAGGGAAAATGAAAGATGGTAAAGCGTCCCCGCAGAGGCGCCTGTGTGGGGAGGAGGTGCCACTGAGGTGCAGCACTGCACCTCATCGCCTTATCCCATCCCAGGCTGCCCCTGCGCTGCCTGCCAGCCCCGCACCTCCAGGCCAAGATCCAAGCGCTGCCCCTGCCACCCAGTGTGCTTCCCCGTGTCTGGGAGCCCCCTCACCTGAGGGGGCCACTGGGGAGCAGCTGGCCACACGCTCAATTCATGGCGTGGTAAGAAGGAGCCACGTAGTTACTGCACATTTTGTGTGGACTGGCTTGGAGGCTTATGCCTCATTTATGTGGCAGGGTCACAACATAAGGCCTGACTGAGTGGTTAATTGTGCCTTAAGTGCAGAGAGATGATGTTGGTTCATGGAGCCTTCCAGGCACCAGGACCAGCGGCCTTGAGCCAAAGAAGAACCAAGGAAGGCCCAGGAGGAAGCGTGCGTCACGACCCGGCAGGGTGGAAGCCTGTTGTCTTGGCAAGGCTGCGAAGCTCTTTGGGCCAGTACCAAGGCTGCTGGTCCTCAGCTTTCTTACACTCAAGGCCCCCCTCAGACAATGCCAGCTCTGGGCTTGTCCTCAGTTTTGGACTAGGAAGAAATAACAGAGCCCATTCTTTAAGAAAATGGCTCAGGTAAATTTGAAATAATGTTTTCTCTCCACCTCCCTTGAGGCTGAGAGAATATTCTTGTTTGGATACAAGTCTAGATATTTATATATAGAAAAAGTATTTTCCAAACAAAACACCCTTCAGTTGGACAAAAAGGGGTCCAACCAACATGGTTGAATTGAATATCCATCTAGAATTTGAATGAGTATTTCCAAAAGGCATATTTGCAGTATTTGCAGTAAATCTGCTGCAGCCTAATCTCAAAGTAATGAAAGTAAATTCTGGGGCTAGTTTTGTTCAATATCAATACCTGAAAGACTGGATAGAGTGCACCCTCAGCAAGTTTGCTGGAGGGTAGTGCTATGATTCAGAGATACCTCGATAAATGGGAGGATTGGACCAAAAGAAATTTCATGAGGTTCAATAAAGAGAAGTGCAAAGTCCTGCAAATAGGATGGAACAATCTCATGCATTGCTACAGGCTGGGGACTGACTGGCTTTGCAGAAAAGGACCTGGGGGTTACAGATGACAATAAGCTGAATATGAGCCAAGTATGCCCTTGTGAAGAAGGCTAACAGCGTCCTGGGCTGCATTAGTAGGAGCTGCCAGCAGATTCAGGGAAGTGATTATTCCCCTCTATTAGGCACTGGTGAGGCCACATCTGGGGTGAAAAAACTTTTTAGGAGGGTAGTAAAGCATTGGAACAGATTACTCAGAGAGGTTGTGGACTCTCCATCTTTGGAGGTTTTTAAGACCTGGCTAGACAGAGGCTTGGGGGGGATGATCTATTTGGGGATGGTCCTGCTTTGAGCAGGGGATTTGACTAGATGATCTTCTGAGGTCCCTTCCATAATTTCATAATTTTCGATGATTCTATGGTGCAAAAATTGTGAATGACCCCAGTGGGTCAGCATGGTTGGGCACTGCGGAGTCTGGTCTGAAATCTCTGGATTCAACTTGAGTCATGTAGGTCTATGGTGCTCAACATGTTTAGCATCTGGACCCCTGACAGACCTGAGGCAGCCCTCAGAAAATACCAGCTCTTAGATTTTGGTCTTGTTTTGTCTACAGACAAATAATGGAGGCGTTTTTCTGTTGTAAGAACTCGAAAGAACCACAACTATGGATTCTTGTTTGAAAGCTCTGAGTTTATCTTGTGACTCATGTTCATAAACCACTGTGTGGGATCCTGTGGCACCCTTGAAATTACTCCAAAGTGCCCCAGGGTGCCATGACTCCTTGGTTGAGGATCACTGGTGTAAGGTGTTTGCACAGCTAACAGTGCTAATGTTCCATGGCATCCCTTAAAAGGATCTTGCATCAGGTTTGTACTGCAGCACCCTGGTTAAGAATCAGTGGGCATGTCTACTCATTCATTAATGCTCTGTAATACCAGGTACTAACTTAATGCACTGTAATTGGTGGTACTCCACAGTAGCACCAGCACATGCTTTTTTTGCGACACTATTGCGCAGTAGACTAATTCTACTGTGCATTAGCGCATTATTATGGTTTTTGCCTGCTGTGGTAATACGCAGTAGAATTGGTCTACTGCACATTTAGCATCTTGTATAGACATGCCCACTGACGTATATCACTGGTTAAGGCTATTTGCTGATCTGAGGCTATACCTGTTTCATAGATGAATCAAGAACTTCAGATTCCAAGGCTGTCATTTTTTCTAAGTGCTAGGAAAGAAGAGCAAAAGGGAGGAAATTACAATATCTTGCTGAGTAATACTAATAATATTAGTATTAATAATGTTAATTAGGTACTAGTATCTTAAGGAGTATCTGAGTGAAGGAAGTTGGAGCTGATGATTCACTGGCTTCCAAACAGTCACTGGTTTGGACTTTGATTTTGCTAATAGCTCCACCACGGGGGATCCTCATCCCCACACAAAAATCATTGGGAAAGTTTTTCCTTTGTTGTTCCTAATACCAACTTTCTTTTGCCAAAAGAGTCAACAATTTTCCTACCAGAGAAGTCAGCAGTTTCTTTTTTTTTTTTAACTACAGAAATCTGTAGCTTGACATAAAAGGCCACCATTAATTCAGCAGTGTAGCAATGCAGCCAGCGTAGCAATGCAGCGAATTCTAGTTGCTGCTGCACCTCCAGTGCAATCATGGCAGCCTTTTTTCACATTACGCCTCCCCCAGATCAGCTCCCCGGATGATTGCCCCAGCTGTCCTGTCCTAGTTTCACTGCTGAATATATAACAGCTAATCCTACCGGTTGGTCTGCGTGGGTAGAATCATGAGCCAGCAAGGAATTCAATAGGATATTGCACACACTTAAGGATCCATTTATGTTGATCATTTTGAAAGACTGGTGCCTATAAGAAAACATTTCTAAGTCCTTTACATTTTTGGTAATTAAATCAGTGCACTGCACATTTTTGTTCAGAGGATCTTCATCTTCAGCTGGAATAGGGAAGTGGGTTATATAGAAAAATACTAGATTGACAAAGAGAGATTTGGTGACTGCACGTATATACAGTGTAGCAAAGCATGGAATATGTGCATGGAGATAATAAAACATGGTAAATACTCCAATAATATAACAGATAATTATTAAGACTTCAACTTAACACTATGGAAGAAAAACATGAAAATCCACCTGACAAATTTAATTCTTTCAAGTCTCTGTTTATAAAATTGATACAATACTTACCACATTGTGCTATGATGTTCTTAGATATTGGATAGATGTTAGTCTATCCATTTCTTTAGAACCTCCAATGAATGAGATTCCACAACCTCTACTGGTAGCCCAGGTCAGTGTTTCACCAGTCTGATCAGTAGAAATTTTTCCAAATATATATATGTGGCATGGCAGGATGCATAGTTGTCAGGACCGGAGAACAGATCCTATCCTATCCTATTTTAACATGTGCCAAATGCCTAAGAAAGTTAATGTCTCTGAAGAGCAAGACAAGTCTCTCACTGGGATTGTAGAGAGGCAGCAGCAAGGTGCCAGACTACCAAGCGTAGACCCTGAGATGGTGCAGAGTCACTTGGAGGAACTGGATGCGTTTAAGTCGGCAGGCCCGGATGAGCTTCATCCGAGGGTGCTGAAGGCACTGGCTGACGACACTGCACAGCCACTGGCGGGAATATTTGAACACTCATGGCACATGGGCCAGGTCCTGGAAGACTGGAAAAGGGCCAATGTGGTCCCCATTTTCAAGAAGGGGAGGAAGGAGGACCCAGGCAACTGTAGGCCAGTCAGTCTCACCTCCATCCTTGGCAAAGTCTTTGAAAAAATTATCAAGGCTCACATTTGCGAGAGCCCGGCAGGAAAAATTATGCTGAGGGGAAACCAGCACGGGTTCGTAGCAGGTAGATCATGCCTGACTAATCTAGTCTCTTTTTATGACCAGGTTACAAAAC
>NW_005842785.1:284709-288125 GCF_000455745.1 Alligator sinensis | reverse complement strand
ACTCTTTCCTGCCTATGCAGGGGGTCGGACTCGATGATCTATTGAGGTCCCTTCCAACCCTAGCATCTACGAATCTATGAAACTAGTTAGTCTCTAAGGTGCCACCTTGCCCTACCTTCTGCCTGACTTCAGACTGACATGGCTGATCACATCTACATTGGAAGGCTCTTATCTTGTTAAAATCAAATGGACATTTTATATAAAACAGAGATTTTTTTTCCATTTGATGTATTATGTTACCAATTTTGTAATGAATCATTCTTCATTTGTTCCTTGCAGAGTTTGTGGTCAGAGGGTGTGTTTTTATTCTCTTGCTTTTGAACTGGCTCAGAAAATTTTTGTTTGTTTGTTTTTTGCTCTTTTATGTTACAAGGTTTGTTGTTAGCACCTCAAAGGCTCTTATGGTTTAAATTACAATTTTTCTTTTCCTTTCTGTTCTGATAAAACTTTTCTTTTGTTACTTTTTCGTTTAGTAGTCACATGTCTTTTGGTTTCCTTTTCACTTCCTCTGCTGACTGGAATCTTCCCTGCATATTTGTTCTTTTAAAATTAAGGAGATATATTTCAGCTTAGAGTGCTCACCCGGAGACCTACTGGAGACCTGAAATTAAACGCCTCTCCCACCGTCCTTCCTGCTTCTCCCTACCGTACTTTCCCAACTGTCACCTCCAGAATCTTGCTGCCTGGAGTTTCGCTGCCTCGTGTAACCACCGTCTTCCTGTCACCGTAGAAACGAGTGGGGAAGGGAGACCATTTCTGTCCCAAGTAGGTAATTAATATTGCCTGTTAAGACTGATTCTGTGAACATCACAATGTGAAATAGTGCTTCTAAGAGATCAAGCTCCTCTAGGGGGGTGTTTAATGCTCATGTATTTTTGGTAATTTCTTACCGTCATTGTCATAATTTTCTCTGCATCTTGCAGTGTCCCCCAACCACTGCCACAAAGCTATTTTCCTTTGTGTTCACATAGATAGCATCTCTCTATCTGTCTTGAAGATGTATGAAAGCTTAACCAGATTTGCTCCTTGTTTCTGGTAAAAATTCTGTTGTAATTACTCCTTGTGATTTTTAGTAAGAAGTATATCCCCCAAAATATTTTTATTTTAATTTTACAGTTTAAATTAATTTCGATTAATGCTATTGAACTTTAATTTGTTATGTTAGAAGGAAAAGCAGCTTTATTGTACAGGTGGAAAAATTTTAGCTGATGGATCAAAATACAACTCCAGAGGGACAGCTCATGTACTTGTACTGTACGTTAATGTAGTGAAACATTAACTACCTTTTCCACAAGGGAACAGTGGACTGTTAATCACACACTGATGTGACGTTGTGATAAAAACATATCAAGTGAATTTTGTACAGGTGAAAGTATCAGACTATTTCTGTTCGGGGTGGGGGGTGAAATACTGTTTATTTAAAGAGATTTACAGGGAGTAGAAACTGCTACATTCAGTACATCTCATTCATAATCTGGCAGGCTGGTTTTGCTCTCGTGCATATTTAGTCACTGCCTTTTCTGTTTAGACTATCAACAGAGTGGGCGGAAGTACGTTGACAAAATAATGTAAAGGGTGATGTTGTTTTTTGTGATGTAGACTTTGTGTCAAGAGCCAAACAAGGAAAATCCACTCTTTTTTCCAGAGGCCCCCAAATGGCACCTATAAATTAAGAGGTACTTATCATGGTTGTTTTATAACCTACCAAATGGGAGACCCAGGTACTACTGTTAAGGTTGTTCTGTTACTTCTCGGCCTGGAAGATATTGGCAAGCTGTAGTGGTTGGGCTATGGTTGAAAGTATGGATTTTCACTCGAGATATGCACAACATGACCAACATAAAAAAAAATAGTGCCTAACTCCCTATTTTAGGCACCTAAAGAAATGGTCTGATTTCAGAAATACTGAGCACTTAGGAGAACACAAGTTCTTTTTACTTGTTTGCCCAGTTCTTTTTTAATTATGTTTGAAAATTTTGATCCTTTGCTATATTATCCCAGCCAATTTCCTGGTATCACAGCATGGTGGAACTTAAACTTAGGCTCAGTTAAAAATTAGGAGGGAAGACTTGGAGGAAGACAGACAACCATCTGGTTTCTACCTGGACCAGACAGGAACTGAGGGTTTTGGAGTGACGGTTCCAAAAGAATAATAACATGACACTTCTTCAGAATTTGAGCTTCTACTGGGTTTGACTGAGGTAAAAGAGTGCTGAGTTAGAAGCAGTTGAAGTAGTAAGAATCCTAATTCCTAAAATGTGACACAGATCAAAGTCTTGACTTCATCAGTATATGCAGTGTGTATTTCAAAACACCTGTACTATGAACCACTGTTCAATATATTGATTTAAAAAGTGGGGGGGTTTGTATTCCTAGGTGGTTTTATATTGCATCAATAACAGTACATGAAAGTTGTGTTTATTTGTATTAGAATACTGAGTTATTTTCTGCATGGTATTCTGCATAAGAACATTTTAGTTGAATCATCATGACAGTGCAAATCATTGAAGTATATCCCTGGCTCAATAGATATGGCAAATTTGTAATTTTTTTTCAGATAGATGTTTATTTATATCACTAGTAGTGCAGATATAATTATTGCAGTTGGGGGTTGGATGTTTGGAAAAGATGACGACCCTAAAGATAGAGGCGCTTTTTGAAGGACAGTTCATTGCTTGCTTCTCTTTCCTGGTTTGATCCAGAGACAGGACCTTGTGTACTTATATGCTTCTGTTTCAGTAAGGGGTTCTGTTAATGCTCAGCTGACCCACTTGCAAATCCCATTGATCACTTATTTCTCATTTTTGCTCACAGAAGAAGCATATGGGGATACGGTTAAGATCCACAAAGGGACCTTAAGTGTCAGTTTAGGTGCCTAACCCCCAAATGTTGACCCTTAAAACTCCCATTGAGCTGACACCAACCCCGGAAGGCTTGAGGTTGTGGGCGTCAAGGTTTCCAGTGGTAAAGTTTCTCGGTGCTGAACGTTCCATTCCTGGGCATGCTCAGAAGCACCTCAGTCTGGCTAGTGCTGAGTGAGTTGGCACCTATCTTGCACCTGTGCATCAACAAGATCCACAGACTAGGTTCTCTTTTGCCTGTCTCATCTTCGGTTTCTGATCTTGGTGGTATTCTCAGAAGATACCTGGCAAATACAACTCTGCGCAGAACAAAGGAGGCTGTGCTGCTGGGCGTTCTCCCTACTTTATCCAGTAGTTTGGCAATTAGAGCACTCCCCCAGGACCTGGGACTTCCTTGCTCTCCACTGTATGAGCTGAAGCTGGAGTAATTAGCTCTTTTATAAATAAGGATTCATAGAATCATAGAATCATAGAAATAGGGTCGGAAGGGACCTTGCAGATCTTCAGGTCCGACCCCCTGCCTGGGCAGGAAGAAAACTGGGCTCAAATGACCCC
>NW_005842785.1:201390-283836 GCF_000455745.1 Alligator sinensis | reverse complement strand
GACAGTGTCAAAGGCCTTGCTGAAGTCCAGAAAGACTACATCCACGGCGACACCTGCATCAAATGCTTTTGTGACCTGATCGTAAAAGGCAATCAGGTTGGTCTGACATGACCTGCCCCTAATGAAACCGTGCTGGTTGCCCTTGAGCATCATCCCCGATGCCGGCCCGTCACAGATGTGCTCCTTGATGATCTTCTCAAAGAGTTTCCCCAGGATTGAGGTAAGACTGATGGGCCAATAGTTGCCTGGGTCCTCCCTCCTCCCTTTTTAAAGATGGGGACCACATTGGCTATCTTCCAATCATCTGGCACCTGGCCCGAGCACCACGAGCGCTCGTAAAGCTGTGCCAAGGGCCCTGCAATAACCCCTGCTAGCTCCCTCAACACCCTGGGGTGGAGAGCATCTGGACCTGCTGATTTGAACACGTCCAGCCCCTCTAGTAGCACTCTCACCCGGTCCTCCTCAACCTTAGGTCTTGAGGCATTCCCCTCGAGAATTCAGTAGAGCAGTGATCAGAACCCAGGTCTTCTCTCCTGGAGCAGGCTGCAAGCTTTAAGATATAGAATCATGCTCACAGTTGCATCCTTTCTCTGTCCTAATTAATATTCTTAATACTGACCAAAGCAGAGCAGCTTTTACAGGAGGAACTGAGGGTGTATACCTCCAACATCTTCAACCTTTTTAGACTCAGGGCACCTTGACTTGCAGACAGAGGGAGCCCCTCCTTTTCCTGACACATGAGACATGTCTCCTCTCCCCATCCCCCCTCCCCATTTTGCCTTGATGCATGAAGCTCAGGGGTTGCCCTTTTCCCACTGGGAAGCATAAGGGCAGAGGCAGCACATAATGTGTCCTGTCCATGGTGGTGGCACTGCTGATCTGAGCTCTCAGATAGGACAGCAGCAGCAGAAGCTTCATAGCAACCCTTCCTAGCATGCCTGGCTGGAACGAGAGACACCCTTCCTGCCACTGCTGCTTCCCAGTCTAGCCTCACATGGCATTTCCCAGAAACAGGGGTGTGGTAAGGCAGTTCTACCTGGCAGCACCCTTAAAAGGATTTCATGGCACCCCAGGATGTTGTGGACCTCCACTGAGAATCATTGCCCTATTCCTATAGGATATTCCCAAGTGAGGTGGGAATATAAGTTCAAATTTCCTGGACCAGGAGGAGGAGTTAGCCCCCCGTCTCCCACACACTGTGTATGTGTTCAAGCCACACAACGTCTAGAAGAGGGAAGCACCACTGACTTCTTCAGATACTCTCTCAGGGATAGGACCAACATACCAGTACTTCCCCAGAGTTTCCCAATGCCTGAAGCTTACAAAGAACCTTTTCCCAACTATTTAGTTGGTCTAATAAAAGATATCACATCTACCCAAATAACCTTTCCAGTACTTCCTCACTCTTTCAAAGACAGGCTTAGTGCCCTAACTCCAGGAAGGCCTTGCACAAGCTTCGGAAAATTTGGATCTAAATCCATCAGCTTCTTTCTGACACTTATCTGCTAACAGAGCCAGCCCATGCAGGTGTGGCTAGTTAAAGGAAAGAGCAGCTGCCTCAAAACTAGTCATCAGCTAATGAGCCAGTGCGCGAAAGTCCTGCATTAGAAGCCAGTTATTTATTAGTCTATATGTTAAATAGACTTTTTAGAAAGACTAGTTTTGGTTGGTCTCCCTCTGATTGCAGGATGTGCTCTGAAAACAGGAACATAATTCATTAGGTTGGTTATTTTATTTTGTATGTATTTTTCTCAGTTCTGGTGCCTTCTCTTAAATATAGCCTTAGTAATAAGCTGGTGATACTGCAACTAAAACGATCAAATTTAATAACATGTAAGTCTTAAACTTATCTTTTGCACTTTGATCATTATGGATAAATTAATTAGAATCAAATGTAACTTTTTTGTTAACACTTCTTATGTTTTATTGTCAGTATTGAAGAGGATGTATTTCTTGTTGTTCAAATTAAAACAAACAAAGCTAGCATTATATTGGAAGTCAATTTCAGGTTTTGTTAAAATCATTATTCTAAAATACTGTAAAATTGTCAGATTTTTTTTTTCCAAAGATAAAAAAATTATAGGAATGCACATTCCCAAAAAAGAAAAAAAATAAATCCTAATGTTTTTGTTTTCATTGCCAGGAGTATAGATCTATTATAATACTGTATCCCTTATCCCTTCTATTTGCCAACTGTTCAACTTTTACAGAAAATAAAAGTTAACCTTCCCAAGCTTTATCTCCTGGGCCTGTAGAATGTGTTGCCTCAGAAAGCTTTAAGCCAAATGCTTTTTCAAAGGGCTCAAGACTTCTATGAATTACAGAATGTCGTTAGCTTTGCTGGTACTATAATAAAAGTAAGCAAACACCCTGCTGTAGGGCACAAAACACTGCTGGTGCTGTTCTAATAGGAAAGTGAGGTACTCAGTTGCCAGTGGGGATTGGAAAGGATTCCTTTCTTGCATTTGCCATACAGCACTGTATCATTGGTAAACCGAGGAGACTTAGTGGTGGTTGCTGTTGTGCACAGCCTTTTTTTGCCCTTAAAGAGGAAGGACATTTTCTCCTGAGGCGTTTAAAAGTGTTGGTTACTGTTGGAGGCAGGGCACTAGGGTACTTTAATCTGAATTAGTGTAGTGATTTTTCTGACTATTTCATTGCATAACTGGGTTGAAATGAAGTATTTTTGTTAAGAAGGTCAAGTAGTATAGCTTTCCTGACTAGGACCAGGTTTTGGTATCCCTGTGTATTTGGCAGGTACACACGGTAGATGCTACCAAGATCAAATAGTTTTGGTCTTGATACAAGGGTCTGGCACCCTGGAATTAAGCAATTTAAGGTTTAATCTCTCTCTGATGGCTTCTTATTTTTGTATGACTTTGTGGACTCTTCAGAGTGTCTGCTCATCGTGGCAACTCCTTAGAGCACAGTCTTATACAAAATGGGGAGAAATGGAACGGTCAGGGTTTTACTGCTGCAAACAAACCAACACAAGCTAGTAATTTTTTCTATGGGTGGCTTTTATATTGTCATGGCTCACAAGGGAGAGAAAGGCATCTTTATCTAGCTCTCCTTGAACACTTCCTGCCACGTAAATAATTTCTTAACTTTGATAAAGAAGTCAGGTGTGACAAAAATTGATCAACAGTTTGGTATAAGGCAGGATCTTACGTCTGACAGGAGCTCAGTTTTGTTTGTTCTCTCATACAAATAAAGTCTCTACTCTGGGGGAGAAATAATGGTAAGTTAATAACAGGCCTTAATTTGACAATGTTAATAGCTGTGTAATTGTTACTATGGCTAGGAACTTGTATTTTTCTGTTAATAGAAAAGATGCATAATTCCCTTATTTAAGAGGCTGAAGTGTTTTTATACATGGTCTTGTTAAGTTAAAGGAAGAATGGTATGTGTGTGTATTTTGAGGGGAGGGAGGGGCAGGAAGGAGAGGGGATGTCACTGATTCAGGTGTAAAGTATCCTGTCTGTAGATATAATGCTACTAACTCATTTTGTTTCAGTTACTCTGACAGAAAAGAAAAGTGTTATCTGAAGATGGAGAGAAATGAATCATCAAATTATCCTGGAGCTGCAGGAGAGAGTCCCTTCAATAAGAACCAGTATCAGGGCAGGGGGGTTCCACCAGCCCAATATTGGGTCCAGAGTCATCCACCAGCAAACCCTTCACCTTATGTTTTGAATGTGGAGAATCCAGATCTGCCGCCTCCTGCCTACCAGCATCAAGCAGCTGGAGAAGGAATGCCAAATGATTGTCTGGCTGCAGCCCATGACAAGCCCCCTGCATATCAGAGTCCTATGGAAGAGTCCAGCCAATTCTCTGACAAGGCTATCCGCCAAGGTAAGAAGCGGGTGATTTCATGACCTAGGCTTCATTCTGAGAAGCAGCTATGCTAAGGGGGCAGAGGAGGAAACTCATTCAAAGGCACTCTTGGATGTAACTGTCCTTGTTGGAGAAATTAAACATAGGGAGCTCTAAAAACTAGCCCATGATCTTGCTAAAGTACCTTCTGTGCAGCTAGTACCATATTGGAATCTCACAAGTCTCCCGTAAACAGTGTAGCATACTTGCTGGTGCAAGATAACATAAATTAAAAGTTGATCAGGGTTCCCTCATTTATTTTTACAATAAATTACTTTTTATGCTTTGTAGGTTTATCTATTGGAAACCATTATGTGTGTCCAAAGTACTGCAGAGCATCTATCTAATTAAACTATACTCTTTGAGGGTTTTCTGTGGGTGTTCAGGTTCTGTAGCACAACTTGAAAGATGGCCACTTGCTTGATAGAGTATATGATGTTTTAAAATCTTGATTTTAGAGCCTTTTACCACTTCAAATCCCCTTGCTGTCTAGATGCTGAAAGTCTCAGCAAACTCCAAACCATGTCCCTATATTCTTGTCTATATAATATTGAGGTTCAGCTTTAAGGGTTGAGGACAGCTCAAACCATGGGCTGCCTATGCCTATCTTGTACTCAGTTACCACAGTTCTCCACATTGTAATTTTTGAGCATGCCATTAAGGCATGTCCTAGATACTCTTGGGGAGCCCTTCTAGGAACAGATTTGTAGGTTACTTGTCTCCATTTCCCGAACAGGAGGGAGAGAAAGGTGTAGAAGTGTCAGAAGTTAGGTAGGGAAGTGCTGCTGGCAGACTTCATGGGCCAAACGCACTGCAGATAGAAGTGGACTAGGAAGTGAGTGGATATAGGGTCAACTTCCAGTTCAGAAATTCAGCAAAGTTTCCAGAGTTGGGCTGGACTACCCTTGGGCCCAGCTAAGAGGCTCACGGTATAGATGATTGGCAGGTACGGGCTTGAGGTAAAGTTAACATTATCAGTGTGAATTGATTGTGAGAGCTATTTTGGCAAAGCCAACATGGAATTTTTAGCACCACTAAACTTGATATACAACAAATGATGCTGCAAAATATATCTCCATAATCTCATTATGGGTTGTGCTCCCAGATGCGTCTGAGCTTTGCAGCCCTCTAGAACATACATGGCTCTCTGGGACTGAACAAGTATCTTCTCAGGGGTATGTTCAAAGTGATCTGTGGTGCAGTGCCCCACTTGCTATTTACATAGCTTGCTATGGATATAAAAACTTGTTTTGTCCCTAAAGGACTTTATATTTTTTAGCTAGATTTCCTGGCAGAAGGTGGAATTCTGATAGCTATTTCATGGTTGTTCACATTTAATATTTGCATTTAGTTGCATTTACACGCAGCATGGACTGATTTAGGTTCTAGCCCTCCATGACTCAGATGTCCCATGAACTTAGTACCCAGATTCACCTTTGGAGCCAGGTCTTATTTCTTTTAAGGCCTTGCCTACATTAGGCTGTTTTGGCCACCAAAAGTTCTGCTGACAGAGACAAGCCACTACAAGAGACCCGCCAGAGCACATTCACAGCTCAGTGGAACTGGACAGATCCATGTAGCTCTACTTTACAGCTGTTCTGGCCAATTGTGGAAGGCACTATGTCACTGGGGGCCAGCCTGTTTGGCAGGTGTGCCCTGTGTTCCCTATCTGATTTCCATTTCTGCCTTCTGCTTCCTGCCCTGTCTGCTGCTGTGCTGCCCGTCCCCTCCCTGATCTGCTGCATGCCACACAGAGGCTGTCCCTGCCACTTGTTGTACCCATGTCTAAGGTTGGCTCCAGTATGAGAAGGCATTGCTGTTAAAGGGCTATCTATGGCAGTTGGTAGTGGACATGGTATGCTTACCTGGAGCTTCTGTAGGTTTTTCACTATTGCCCAGCAGCTTTCTGTGTGGGAGCTGGTGTTGCTCTGCTAGCTGAAAAAAGGGGCTGTAACTTCACAGTGGTGCTGTGGGTATGGACACAATCATATCTACACAGTCTTCAGCAACTGTATGCTGGCAAAAGTGGTGCATCTGACACTAGAACACCTAATGCCTTTTTGAAAAACACAAAAAACGTCACTAAAGAAAAATCAGACTTTTGGCTTCAAAGGAACTACTTGTGGCTTGATATACATTCTTCTTGCAGGCTAGTAAGTGCCATATCTACTAATTCATATTTCTCTCTCTGTATCAATCCAGTAGTAAGCTGTGTGTATGTGTGTGTTTTAATGCTATAGATATAATCTAAATTGTTTAATTCATGCTAGTTTAAAATGGAATGATGTTGAGCACAAATTTACTGAATCCATCTACTTTGAAATAATATCTGCATTATTTTCTAGCTTTCGTCAGGAAAGTGTATCTCATCTTGACTGTTCAGCTGGCTGTAACTGTTGGCATAATCTGCATGTTTATTTACTGGTAAGTGTTTTGCAGTGCTTTTTTGTGGGGTTTTTTTGTCCTCATTAACGTATCAACAGCCAAAACTGTGATTCAGTTCAAAGCAATCACAGATCTGTTAGAATTGGCTTGTAAATTCTGCGAAGAGCCCTCCTCCTTGTCCAGTTAGTCTCCCTTTTCAGCCTACGTTTCACCAATTTTATTCTTTTCTCTGCACTGATCTGTCTTCTGCCCTTCTTAGCTGCTTCTTACAGGTTCCTTACCCAGCTTTTCCCAAGCAGCTTCTCATTCCTTCCCTTCCTGCCTCTAGTCTCAGTCTTTCCAGACTTCTTTTCCAAATCTACTCTCTTTTACCCTCCATATGGTTCTTTTGTTACATATGCATTCAAATGATGCAGTCTTCCCCACTGAGCGACTTGGATGCTGGTGGTAGTGTGGGAAGCATCATTAGAACCCAGGCGAGAGTCCTAGTTCCACTGTCCAGCACTACCCAGCCAGGAACAACCATGACCGGGAAAGTCTGACTCTCCAGGCTGGAGAGAATGCATGAATTCCTGTCATACGTAGGAAATGTGACAGGATGGAGGATGCTCAGTAAGCATGGAGCTTTACTTAAGCCAGTGGTTCCCAGCCTTTTCGGTCAGGCACCCTCCACCACTTTTTAAAAATGTGGCAGCAGTTCCAGTTGTGAACTACTGTTGTGCTCAACTTGCCTTAGTGCTTCTCTACCAGGTAAGGCTGGCAGGTACAACTGTCTCATGTGCCTGCTGCATGTGTGCATGCTCCTCTTGGGGGGTGCCAGGAAGGGCTGGAGCATAGGTGAGCACTCCTGTCTGCTTCAGGCTTATCAGAGAGTCCTAGTACAGGAGGAGCGCATGTGTACTGCAGCCCTAAATTCTAGGGATTTCTCCCTGGCTGAGGCAGCAACAGGGATGGTGCTTGTGAGGCATCTTGTGGCACCCCAACTGAGAACTGTTGACCTAAGCCCTAGCATGTCTTTATTGAACATGCCCAAATGGCTTATTTTTTCAGTCTGGCACTGTGCAAATTTGGCCAGGTTATTCCATGAGGATGGCAGAAGGCCCATCCTTGAAGTTAAGGCCACCTCATGCCAAATCTCAAATTCCTGCCCTAAAGCATGAGGATGCCTGAGCCTCTCAAAGAAAAGGTAGCTGGAGTCTCCGAAGTGGGCAAAATGTTTTGGCTGAAGTAAAAGTCCTGAGGTCAACACCTGGCACATATTTGCACAGCTTGAACACTAATTTAGCAAAAGAGGTTTTTTTGCTTGTTTTTTTTAATAAAGCAACTGATGTCTGACAGTGGCAGGAGTTTACCAGCCTGGTTGGTGGTACTGCCAGCCCTGTCTGTCATGGCTGCTTCAAGTTGTGTGTTTCTGGTTCATGCCTACAGCTCTGGAGGAGAGAACAGGGGAGAGGGAATTAATCTCTTGAAGTAAGTGGGAGGAATTCCTGCTTGTGGTGTGGAAGGCCTCTGGTTTAAAGCTGAGGTTGAAGCAGGCTTCTCAACTACTTTTAGGTATGATGAAAAGTTAAGTTTCTCTTTTGCATCATATCTCATTTTCAGGTTTCTTTTCAGTTTGGTATAAATGCCCCCAAATCCAAATTATGAAACAGAGCCAGGGAGGACAGCTTTATTAGTGACATGCCTAAAAAATCTATTCACCCAGAGCTTTGTCTCAAACTCTGTTTCCTTTTTGTCTTGGATTAGGAGGAGACTTAAAGTATGGATATGGATGAATCCCTGGTTTACATACGCTCTGTTGTGAGTACATGGCATTTGGCTAGTAAGAGAGATGGTCCATTATGAATGTTATATAAGTTTAAATGTAACATTTAAACTGTTTAACACAAGTTCTTTCTACCTCTTAGTCCAGCGATCCTTATTTTGGCAATTGTCCTTGCCTGCTGTGATAATGCCCGCAGAAAATTTCCATTGAACTTAATTTTATTGGCAATATTTGTAAGTACCTCACTAGAATTAATGAAGCTCTCTTATTGTCTATGCTCTATTTCCACTAATGTGTGTTATGTGTGTAATGACACATTATAACCTGCCTGACATCTGACTCCCCAGGTACCTCTCCACTTTCATCCCCCTTCTCTCTGCCTCCCCCCGCTCCCCAGTATCTCACCCATTGACTCCTCAATCTACATTTTCACTGACTGCCTGTCTTGTATGCATACCAGCCCAGCCGCTGGCTTCTTTACTTTTCATTCCATCCAGGAAGAGCACACACCAACTGCTGAAACTTCCTTAGCCTGACGAAGGGTTTTTGAACCCGAAAGTTTGCTTAATAATTGTTTTCCAACTATTTAAGTTGGTCTAATAAAAGATATCAGATTCACCCAAAGAACCTTGTCTGCCTATGTCCTTAGACCAACGCAGCTACAACCTACACCCCTGTTCTACCTTTCTGAATTTCACTGCCCTGAGAGGCCGTCTGAATTGGATGTGCCTGTCTCATCTGCAGACATCAAAAGACCCTGTTTTAATTGGACGCACATGTAATCTGATGCCATTGTGACCATTTTGCTTTGCAGTTCTACATAAACTTTCAATAAGATTGTGAACTTCCTCATCCTCTGGTGGGAGGAGCACATTCTCATCCCAGTATTGGTAATGGTAATGACTGCCAAACATTTTTCCTCCTTGCAACTTATTATTTCTGCTTCATTTATAGACAGTCCTTGAAGGCCTAATGCTTGGATCAATTTCAGCGTAAGTCTTTGACCAGTATTTGAATTGTTGGTACTACCTTAATTGTAGTTCACTGATATTTGGTTTATGCTTGGGTTTTAGCCTATTCTATGCGGATGCAGTGATGTGGGCCATTGGTGCAACAACGTTTGTGACTTTAGGACTGTCTGTATTTGCTCTGCAGACAAAAGTAAGTTTTCATTAATACCCTGTCAGCAAGTTACAATAAGTTAATAAACACTCTGCCACTGAATTACATGGGACTGGTTTTTAAAGCATGCCCTTATGGCTTAATTGGAAGCTTTGTGGCAACTAATAAATGCTGGCTCCTCATGGCAATTGCTCCATTGTGATTGCTGTTAAAACATTTACAGGAAATTATTTCAATTAATTAAGATTTCAAATCAAATGGCAAAGCACCTTCAGTAACTTAGCCTTCATGTATATATGACTGATTGAAGTGGATGTGTTAAATGTGGCAATGCTTGCCCCTACTCAGTCCATTGTAGTGGCAGTCTTGGGAGACTGGTGATTGATAATCACCAGGTATCCTGTCCTTACTTCATTGGGGTCTTTGGTGATTTTTTTTCCTTTATTTTAAAAATCACACCAGGGTCCAGGCATAAGCTAGGTGATGATAACTTCAGTGGCACTGGGACTTAGATGGCTATGAATATGCCCATTGGTAGAAATGTAGCTGCCTATAGCCATGAGGGAGGGTTTTTGAGATTCTTGGTGGTTTTCTAAAGTGGCAGTTAGGTTCACAAGTCTCATTGTGATTCCAGCCCTAAATACTTAAACAAAGGACTCTTTCAGCATTACTCTTAAGCAGGGAATTCCTATCTAGGAGTAGAAACCTGTCCTTTCTCCCAGCTCTGGGCATTTGGACAAGTAGCAGCTCTGCTTACCCATGTGACATGCTGTGCAGGAAGTGGTATGACAGTCAGATCTAACCAACTTAGTTTGAATCTATTTTATCTTCAGTGGGACTTTACCATAGCATCTGGAATCCTCCTAGCTGTAGTCCTGGTGCTGATGGCCTTTGGTATTCTTTGTGCCATCATACGGTCATTTGTGAGTATACTTCACACCGTCTCTTACGAAAGCTTACAATACCTATGATTTCTTTAAAAGTTACCTTGTCTTACTTTTAAATATTCTCTGTATTTTAGTTCCAGCTTGTCTTAAGACAAGCTAACATATGGCTCCCCCTGCATCTACTGTTTTTCTCTAAGTGGCTTTGCATTTCTCTGAAAAAAGCCTTCAGTATCTATTCCCTTATCCCGCTTCTGTTAGGCTTTGCTACAAAATGCCTCTCTTCCCTCTCCCATGCTATATCAAAATGCCGAGCCAAACTCCTGGGTGAAACTTTACTGATTTAATTCAAATTTAACAGGGATAAAATTGGATCATTCTGTCTGTGCAACAGAAGTAGATCTTTTAAGTTTCTTGAATATAACAGAACTGGTGGTAGCATGATAATGAAGAGTCAGTTTTACATAACAGATCTGTTTGGATCTAGATATAATTGAACTCACTTTTTCTCCCCCATTGCAGTGGCTGCAGATAGTTTATGCCTCAATAGGAACACTGGTTTTCAGTATAGTAAGTATTTCTTTCTTTGTTCCTCTTTTTCCCCCTTACAATTAATCTACAGAGACTTTACTGCTCGGGGGTTGCCTCACACAGCAACTTGTGTAACAATTTCAGAGGTTCTAACCTGATTAAATATGGCTCCGGTCCCGTCTATACAACAGGCAGTGGTATAACAAGCAGAGCTAGTGCCTGGGGCAAACCCTGGCACCAGGGTTTGAGATCAGGGAGCAAGTTCTGAGAGCTTGATTTCTGCACTGCTATAGTGTACACGCTGGGGTAGGATTAGGTGGGCTGGTGGTGGAAGTACTACACAGCGCAGAAAGAACTAACTTGGAATTTTAAATGGCTCTTTGCTCAGTTATCTTGCAGGAGAAGCTACCTCAAACTCTTTTGTTAACACAAGGGATGCTCCCTCCTCCTATACAGGGTTCAATGGTTTGAACTTTGACATTCAGCTCCTCAGAGCTGAAGAATTTGAATTTAAATTTCCTCTGTTCATGTCTATCACCGCTCTTAATCATTATGCAGTTATTTTCAAGAACAGGCACTGCCTGTGTACATATCGGGGTCTGTGAAGAGGATCTCCGTTTAAAAAGCTCCCAGTAGGCAGCCCAAACACTTGAGTTTGTGTTTAAAAAAATCTGGTCATGTAAAGAGCACACACCAACTGCTGCAGCTTCCTGAGCCTGACGAAGGGTTTTTGAACCCGAAAGCTTGCTTAATAACTATTCTCCAACCATTTGGGTTGGTCTAATAAAAGATATCAAATTCACCCAAGGAACCTTGTCTGCCTATATCCTTAGACCAACATGGCTACAACCTAAACCCCTGGTCATGTAAAGCAAACTTGTAATAATTGAAGGAATTTACACTAGCTACAGTGGCTAAAATTTAGCCATTGAATAATCTGACCAGCTACATCCATTCTTGTTTATGGAAAAGTCACTGGGACCATAACAAGCACTTATCTGCCAGAGAGAAAACAGTTTATATGGGCCAGGAGAGTTCACATTTTGTATCTGTAAAACTGATGGGTTTTCTTGGGTTTATCTTTCAGTATCTTGTGGTGGATACACAGCTCATGCTTGGAGGAAAGCACCGGTATTGTTTGAATCCTGAAGAGTATGTCTTTGCAGCACTGAACCTCTATCTTGATATCTTAAATATTTTCTTGTTCATACTCCAGTTAATTGGGCTTTCACGCTGAAAAGCTACTGCGCGTGAACTGAGACATGACAGGACAGAAACCATGTGAGGCAAAGTCTAAGTGCAAAGCTAAAAAAAAACCTTACAAAAATGTTCTTAGTTTCAGGCTCTTGCCACATAAAGAATAGTTCAGTAAAGTACAACCCTTACACCTGAAACCACACAGTTTCAAGTGTCCCTCCAGCAGCCAGATTTAAGCCGACCAACAACTCAATTTAAACATGAATTTCGAAGGTGAAATGTAACCTCACTCCTCATGGAAGGGCCAAACAAGGTTTGTAGCTGTGAGGAAATAAGGACAAACTAGCTCACACTCAGTATTTGGGTGTATTTTTTTAAACAAGGGTTCAAATAGTGCCTAAAAATTGTGATAAGATGAATCTGAAATAAAGTACCTACACTGTCTTGTTCATATATGGATACTGTGACCTAGTTAAGCAATTCTTTACATAATTCTTTCTGTATCTATTTACATTTGACATAAAGTGTGTTGTATCTTGAGAAGTCAAGTTTTACTGTCATGTGTCTAATACATGTAGAGGAATAAATCTAACTGTAATTGGTGTTTCCTGTATACTTCTTTGCACTAGAAAAGGTGAGATGGTGATGTGTTTTCCAGCTAAAACCATAATACAGCTAGCAATGTTTTTTTATGCTTTGCAGTGAGAATAAGGGGGAGAGATGGAGTCCAGATAATGAAACAACTGGAGTTTTTCCTATTCTATAGACAACAAGGTAAAGGACACTAGCTGGTAGCAGTGGGTCTAGAATAAGGCTTTTCTCCCTTGTCAATATCTTTGAGGTAGGAGACCAAGAAGCCCCAGTTAAATACAGAGAAAGCTTTGTTATCCGGCACCTATGGGGAATAGGGGGTGCCAGATAACTGAGTATGTTGGTAACCTGAGAGACCCGAACAGGCATTTTTGCCTCTTCCACTGTGCCGCCCCATCCACTGCATCCAGTGCGCCTCCACCCCTCCTGCCACGTCAGTGTGCCAGAGGACAGGGAGGGGGACCCTGGGCACACTGGAGAAAGGCTGCTAGGCCCCAGGCCATGGGGGCTCAGTGAAACCGGAAGTGCCATGGTGGGTGCTTCCGGCTTCACTTTTGCTGTGTCGACTGGCATGCCGGTTAGTAGAGCATGCCGGCTTGTAAGATGCTGGATAACGCGACTTTTACTGTAGAGCACTAAGTCTGGGCCATACTGGATTCAGCATGCTTAAGTTGTTTAAAGCCTTGTTTATGACATAATTTCTCTTGTAAATGTTAGCTTATGAAAGAAAAAATAATAGATCTTTTTTAGAGCCTCAAAACCTTAATATCTTAGAGTAACACTTGATATTACAGTTATGAAAGATAAGTATGTAAAAATACTATAACAAATCTCAGACTCTTGAGAGGAATATTTACATTAAATAATTGTAAATTACTTATATATATTGTAATAATGTAGTATGTGCTAACAAGACAATCCAGGCATCCTATGTCCATTACTAGCACGTTTTTAAAACTAATAGAATTTGAGGACTCCAAGTATAAGAATTAGCAGGATCTGGCTGGTTCCAGTGTTTTCCTTCTGCAAACCAGACAGCGTCTTCATTGTACATAATAATGTTTGGACTTGGTCCTAGATCACAGTACTACTGAAGAGGCTCTCTTACCTCAGCAACTAGTACTGCATACTTCAGTATCACAGTTTTATAAAACCAAGGGACTGTGTAATCTGGCCTCTAGGGCTAAGTACAAACAGTCAAAGAGTCCAAGGCTGAATCTATTCAATCTTCGCAGGTTAGTCCAAGTTGTACAGATTGAACCGATAAGCAAGCAAACAGACCATTCACTTTTAATTCCAGAAATCCAGCCATATGCCTGCAGTGACCCAGACCAGAAGCTGGGGGGTGCTAGAGCACACCTCCCTTCCTGGCTGGAGCAGACAACGTGGGCCCACGTAATTCTCTACTTTGGGTTTTCTCTCTTAAGCCTTGTATAGGTAGACACCCAGTTAAATATTCTGCTTTTAAATATCAAAACATAACCGCCTCTATTTTCTAAAACTACCATCACAAAAGCCAAGGTATGCCTCCTAAAAACAAGCGAACTAGTCCTATACACTTGCTAAAATAAAAGTCCAAAATGTAATGAGACAAAAGGAAAGAGTTTAAGTAATAAATGTTTAATCAAAGAAGTTTACATATTATTAACAGCATTCATTTGGCCAAACATCTACATGGTTGTAGTATCCTACTGTATATAAAGTGGGAATGTATCAAGTATAGACTATGAAAGTGCAAATAACAATTCAAGGTTAGAGTAATTTTTTATATTATAAAATTAACAGGTTTACAAAATAGTCTTGCCAAACTTTATTTTTGAACTGTAAAGTCAATGACTATGGTGTTAAAATAAGTACCAAGAAAATACAAATTGAATATGCTCATTTTCATGCTCATAAGAGTAACACAGAAACAATGGATATACTGCACAACCTAAACAAATTACAAAAAACCAGAACCCACAAACTTCACTATCTTCACAGAGAGCACTCTTACATTTCTTACTGTAGCTTTGCAAGACATCTCAATGCAATACACAGAATCTTTGTGAGAATCTTTCTATTTAGAAATTACAATTCAAGGACGCTACAAGTTAACTACTTGGAGACCATTTCATGATGCTAGTTCCTAAAGAACTATTTCATTTTGTAGATTCTTATATCCTAGAACAGTTTAAAATAGAAGTTTTCTAAAGATGAGCAGGCTTCAATGATTATGTTGAGAATGGGGCAGCTAGAGAAGTTAGAAAAAATGGAATGGAATAGGAGAACATAGCCTCAAGCCATCCTCTCTAAAGACACTTCCAAAAGAAATACATTTTGTGGAGCTTGGAAATTGAATATTCTTATTTGACATCTTACTAAAATGAACCCTCTATTTGCAAAGTTCAGAAATAGGATTTGCATGAAATAGTTATCAAAACTCTCACTTGAACTCACAGCAATCAATATATAAACTTTGCCATCATGATACTTGCTTATACACACGCAGTGAGAAACTTTTATATCAATAAATCTCTGGTAATACTCAAGCAAAACTAAAACGGAGTGCATATATTTTGCTTGTGTTATGACAGGTTTTGATTATATGCAAGTAAAACATCCATTACTCTAGTTGTAATTACATACTGTACCATTGTATCTCACTCACCACTAACTGTAGTTTTGATGCTTTTACATAAGTCTAAAACCAATATTTTCTTCACAGTACGACAACTAGGAAGATTTTTTTTTCTTACACTAAACAGTAATCACACAGCAAATGATTATTGTGCAATTGAACAGATATCTAGCAGTGTTTTGTTTATGCAAAAACAATGGTTGAACATTTAGTCATTTACTGTAAAGGCAAGGCCATGGGTGGTTTTATGGAGGTCTTTGCAATTAATAGCATAGTTACTCCAGAACAGATAGTGAATTTGAATTACTTATTTAACTGTGGCAACTATCCATTTGGGTTAGGCAAAGGCACCGTAGCATGTTGCACAGATTATGGTGTTTGAACTTTAGTTGTGGGACTGGCTAACATAATGAAAATTTCATATTCCTATATTTTTATAAAATGTTACCATTAAAAGTAATTGCACTACTAGTGCATAGAGTGCTTTGTAAAATTATGAAAACAAAGAACAATGATTGCACTTCCATTAAAGTGTCTCTTAAAATACAGCATAGCTGTTGCTAATTAGCTGTATTTTAATATTTAAAATAACTGTTTAACAGCAGCATTAGGTTTAATTAACTTAAGGTACAGGCTACATTTAAGTAAATGCAGTCACCATGGCAATAAATGCCAGTTAAATTTAGAGAAGCAATGCAACACAGTGGTATCTTTCACTGCTAAGAATTGTGATTACTTTGATAGAGGAACACTGTGCACTGTTATATTGGGTTACAGTTAGCTATTCACAGTTTGGCACATTTAGACTGTAAATAGACATGAAAAAATCTTTGATTTTAAATGTGAAAAAAATATCCATATTCTTGTTTCTGGAGCAGCACTAAAGAGAAGCATTAAATACCTCAATTCACACTGCTAATAAAAAGGAAAGACGAGTTAGGAAAAATTATGGAGAAACAAAAAATGGAAATGAATTACTAACCATTATTAGTTTGCTGAAAGATTGAGTTCTAAAAATGGAGTAAACTATGTTTTAGGATAAACAACCAAACTACTCAGTGTGAGCCTTTAATCCATATTTTCAAGTTAAGGATCACCAACCTAAGGCTAAACAGATGCTGCAATGTATTAGGAATGTGGAGTAAGCCTACTTATTCCTTTTTCTTCAGAGCAAAAAAGGCAAATGCTACCTAATTAAATGCAAAGGATATTCCTTGAAAGGTTCAAATTATTAATATGAGGAACTACACTTCAAGGGAACGCCTATGTATTCCATCGTTATGTGAACAGTTTATCACTGAGCCATAATTACGTGGATCGAAGCTTCCATAATGCTTACTCCACACACTGTACCATTTGTACTGCTATCCATATAAGCTCCAAAACTAATGTGTGTTCATACCAAATGTACATGTTCAATCCAATCATTTGAGGTTTGAGGAGTCTGACTTGAAACATCTTCTGAAACATCCAGATGGCTAGTTGCTTCCCTGGTACGGTCACCACTTTGTGGTACAGTTTCAACTGGAATAATGTTTTCTTCAGAAGTACTCTCTTCTGTTTGGGTTCCTTTGCCTTCATTTTTGAGCGCATCCTCAAAAAGTGCATGCTCTTCCTGAGGCTCCAGTCCTACACCTGTACGATTTGATTGCCCTCCTGACCCATCTTCTGTACTGGGTTGCTGTGAATCCTCATCGGTTTCTGAACTTGCTGAAGGAATTAGGGCAATACTTTGTGGGTTCATGTCATGGAACCAGGCCATAATATTTCCAAGTAGATTTTCACTGGTGTTTGGGTCTTGGCTACTTGAATCAGCATCACTAGATGTTGAATATAATCCATTTCTTGTATCGCTGCAAGGGTGTGAAGTAAGGCGATCAGTTGAAAATGGATCATTGCCCGCACCTAGTCTCATCAGATTATCACCAAGTTCAAACAGACCTGAGCTGCTCAAAGCAGCTCTTGGGCTATCTATATTTATGGGAGCTGAGTCCAGTCTTGTAGGCAAAGAGGTACCTATTGCTCCTAATGATGCCTCGTTATTTAGGAAGTCTCTTGTTTCTTCGTCAATAGCCAGGCCAGATTCTTGCAATGACAACTGAATAGCAAGCAGAATGTTTGGGTCATCTTCATCCAAAGAACTCAGAGCCTATCAAGACATACAGGATAACTTTTAGAAGAAATACATTTTGCTTTTATCATATTCTGGATTAAAAACGAATCTACCCTTAAACCTGACATTTATTTATGACTGTTGCAAATTGTTTTCCAGAATCAATTATTCCCCAGATTGTTTTACAGTTGTCCACATAATCTAGAAATTGATTTGGTATCTTTATGTTATCTATATTATGGTCTTAGATTCCGCTCTTGTCGCACCAAAAAGAATCATTTAACAAATTCAGGATTCAAAAAAATATGGTAAAGAGGAGAAAAATTCAGGAATGCAAGCAAGCAAAGCAAATGGAAAGCAGATTAGGGAAGATACCTGAAGAGAATCCTGGTTTTCAGAGCGACTGACAGGGGTATAGTCATGAAGCGAAGAGCTGTGCAGAATACCCATAGAAGCTGAACTCACCATGGAGGTACCATGTCTTCTGCTGCTGCCACCTTCCTGTGTATCTGTTCACATAATTTAAACAAAAACATTTAGGACAAAGATGGAAATCCTCCATTTTTCCTTTCTTTTCTTACTGTCCTCTTTTTGCCTTCAAGTACATAGTTTTGCTCCCTTACTCATCCTGGCCTGTACTAAGAAACACAGCGCAAGAAGCAGCTGAGTGCTAGGAAGAAGAACTCCTTCCCCAAGGGCTCTAATGAATGAACCCTTGCTGGATTTGGAGGGAAATATTGGGAAAGAAAACCAGGAACCTTGCAGCAAATAGATCCCCTGGCCTTTTCTGAATATCACCATATGCAGATACCTATATATATTCCCCCCCCCCAGCCACAACTCTTGTACAGTGGAAGAGCATCAGTACTATTACTTTGGGAGCCTGCAAGGTGGGAGAAGGTGAGGGCTGATTTGCGTGTTCGTGCTTCTCTGCCTCTTATTGAGCCCCCCCCATTCATTTCTAAGTTTGCAGCCCAATGGGATAAATAACCATTAATACACAAATTTATAGGCAACATTGTAAAAATACTTCTCAAACCTACTGGTTCATTAGAGAGAACAGAAAAAGGGCCAGAATATGGGATGCACTTACAAGTAATAAAATGGCACCTTTGGCCTTTTTCTCTGTTCTTACACAGCTGTAAACAGAAAATCTTGCTCACTTTAACTTTTCCCATGATGTGTCAATACCTCTAAGAGTAGTGTTGCTAGTGCTGTTTCTGTGCAGTCTAAGTGACATGACTGTTCCTCAAGAAAAAAATGGGAATGATTACTGTTACTGCAAAAAAAATATAAAAGCTTATTCTGGTTTTGATAAGCCAGGGACAAATACAGCTCTTTTGAAATAGGCAAGTGGAATTTTCACTGGAAAATTCAGAATGAAATAAAAGTGAGGCCCAACCAGATTATCCTTTAGTTAAAACTAATTTGGCAGTATAAAAAATTAAGTTACTTTTAGTCTCTGTTTTGAACTACGTGCATCGCTATAATAACTGATACACTGCTTTTAAGAATACATCACTCTCAGTAGTAAACTTGATAATGGTCTTAATTTATTTCTTTAAACAAGTAAATTTTGGGTCTAAACTCTCTATCTGTATAACCATAAGGAAATAAAGAGGCATAAGAGTTGGAATCAAAATTGTCCTTCGTAAGAGTCTCAGTACACAGCTTTCAGAGCTGAGGAATATAAGGTACATAAGCCACTTACGCACCTTCATCGTCTTGGGCTGCTCCAGTGATTGGAGAGCTACCAGCAAAATTTTAAAAGCTTGAAGAGGCTCTAAATTACAGTAGTGCACAGAGGCTACTGCCCTGGTTGCAGCTTACCTAGGAATCTTCACGGTACTACATCCTGTGGCCCGCTGTCCAAGACTCCTATGCTGAAGCCTATCATCAACAGCCCCACGGCCATCCTCACAGTGCCTCCCTCAGGGGAAATCTTTTCTAGGTGGGCATAAAGGGGCTAGCGTGTAGGTAAGAATATCACACTATGTGCACCGTAGAAATTTTTTCCCCAGAAATACAAGTCTGCTGTAAGTAACTAAAGGCCTTGATCTTGTCAAGACAATGCTGAACCACCACAATAGAGCCATTAATACTACTCACTTAACTTTACGTGTACAAGCACAGGATTTGATTCTTATAGTGCAGCCAGAAGGATCAAGTGCTGTATGTTAAACTCTTTTAAATTAATCTTCGAAGGAAGAATCAAGAAACAATTTGAGAGGGACTGAAAAAGCAGGGTGCATACCTAGTGTACTCTCACTAGGGTCATCAGGGTCTGGAGTATTACTGAGTAGACTGTGCATGTCTCCACGGCGACGCTGTCTGTGCCTTCTCCGATACTGAAATTCAGCATATTCCTGCATAAACCAAAAGTTACAAAACACAGGGCAGCATGCAGGAATATTTTTCTGATATAACAGGACATTTTTTATTTAAAAAAAAATGTGTGATTTTATACAGCTATAAAATCACCTGTGCTCAGAAACATCACTTGCAGGTTGCATCATGCAAGAAACTAAAATAAAAAAGGCAGCCGGTAACCCTAGATCAAGAATATTATAAACTAGCAAAGAAGGCTACTTGTTGAGTTGCAGACACTTGAATACTTGCAATCTCCCTTTCTAAAGATTCCAAGCACTCTTCATTTTGTCTAATGGCATTAATACCCAAATTCCTATATTTTAGCTTTTAATAAAACATAATGAATTAGAAATCTTCTCTCTGTTTTTGCCTACCTGTACCATAAAACGAGCCAACTCCAAGGGCCCAAACTAGTTCAGGAGTAGATCTATCTTATGTCAATACCACATCTAATTGGAAACAGTATTTTTCTTTTCCTAATTACAAAGAGTTTCAAAGGGCCAAGTCAGTGTCATAGTGTTAACACTCCTAATGTTTCTGAGTCAGAAGACAAATAGATGTCCATGTTTTCATTTATTTGCTAAAATTAGTTTACAAGATAAAGTGAGCATCTGATCTTGCAACTGAATTGCTAGCCTTGGAAGCAAAGTTGGACCTTACAGGTTCATTTTTACGGTGAGGGTGGCAAGTAGAGTCTTTTCTTAGTGTGGTGATTTATTTGCAAAACACGCCCACTTTTTGTTTCCTTAAACATAGGTGGTAAAAATATACATAGGCATTAAACTGCTTTTCTGAAATCAAACATACTGCTTATTTTCCTTCTTCCACCCCTGCATTTACATATGGTAAACCCCAGATTCATGGATTCCCTTGGACTGCACGGCATGGAAATGCAACCTAACCACTAAGACTCATCTGTACAGCTGCTCTGCATCATAAAAGGTCAGAATTATTTAAAAGCCCAGACAAAAAAGAGCTTGCTGCTCCTCACAGTACTCTCAATGGCTTTCCAGGGCACTATTACTGCATGGTGCTCTTTTATGGAGTGAAAGGGTGGATCTGGGTGGGGGAGTGCAACAGTGTGGTTGCACCCCTCTTTCACCACTGCTAACCCTGGCCAAGTTCAGCAACTTGCACACATGCCCCCAGTCAGTGGGGGAAACAGGAAAGGGGGACCCATCCATTGCTGCCACTGTCCAAGCCTGACCCACTCCAGGTGCAGGCTGCAGGGAGCAGCTGCAAGGGATGCTGGGCTTGGCAGGGGACAGCAGGGGCAACAGGCAGGTTTCCTCTTCCTGCACATGCTCCCTACCACCCCCCTTCCTGAGTCCTCCAGTGGCTGAGGAGCAGGTTCCAGAAGGAGGAACCACTCCACCACCACCACTGTCCCTGGTTGATACAGAAACAGGGGAAGCCCCAGAGTTGCTCTAGCCCAGGGGTCAGCAACCCCCGGCATGCATGCCGAGCACAGCATGCGAGGCCATTTTGCTCAGCACGCCATCGCCAGCTTGGGCTGCCAGCCTCGAAGCCTGGGCTGCTCCCAGCAGGTGGCTGGGCGGCTGCAAGCCCTGCTACAAGTAGACGGGGCTCCATGGTTGGCAGCAGCTACCCAGAGCCTGGGCTGGCTGCAGCCAGCAGGCTGCAAACATCTGCTCCGGGCTCCGACATTAGCTCCATACCAGCAGGTGCATGCACGCCTTGCAGCAGATGGTGGGGGAGGGGCCTGCGGCAGCGCAACCCCGGCCTCTCCCCTGCTGCTGGCACAGAGCTGATTACTGGGCTCTGGAGCCGGGAGCACCTTTTTGTAGCCAGCCTGGGCTCTGGGCGGCTGCAGCAGGCAGTGGGCAGGCTGCAAACAGATGCACCAGGCTCCACAGCCCTAGCATCAGCTCCATGCTGGCAGTGACTGCATGTGCACCTCAGAAAGGACAGCGGGGGGGCTGTGCTGCCTTAGGCCCTATCCCCACTGTCTGCTCCAAGGTGTGCGTGCACCCGCCAGTATGGAGCTGATGCTGGAGCAGCTGTTTGCAGCCTCCCGGCTGCCACTGGCCCAGGCTCTGGTAGCTGCTGCCAACCATGGAGCCCAGTCTGCTTGCAGCAGGGCTCACAGCTGAGCCTGCCTGACTTCCACCTGCTCTGAGCCCAGCCCTGGCCCAGCCCCCACACCGGGATGAGGCGGACACTGCCCCTGGCCAGGAGCACTGCACCTTTTGCGGGCTTAGCTGTGCGGGGTGGGTGGATGGTTGGGCTGATGGGCAGGCTCTGGGCCAGGGCCTCAGTCAGCTGCGCTGCAGCCTGGGGTCTAGCTCCCCAGGAAAGCACAGGGGCTCTGGTGGGACCAGGGCATAGATGGGTCGGATTTTGTCCAGTGGCCCAGGAGCCCAGCTCCATGCACTTGCACAGTTGGTTCTGTGTGTTTGTCTGTCTCTGTCTGTGTGTGCACATGTGTCTGTTCTTTTTTCTCTCTCTCTCTCGTTGCAACATGCTCAACAAAAAAGGAATACACAAATACAAAGGCAATATTTATGATTATTAAATATACTAATATGCAGTGCCATGTACCCCCACTCATTTTGGTTTTCTGGCATGCCGGCGCTCCGGCACCTTCCAAAGTAGACGTGGTTTTTTCGGCACTCCAGCCAAAAAACGTTGCCTACCCCTATTCCAGCCATAGGCTGCAGAGAGCAGCTGCATAAGGTGCTGGGCTTGGTCAGGGACAGCAACAGTGATGCATGAGTTCCTCTTTACTGCATCTGCTCCCCTTCCCAGTGGAGGACTCAGAGGCGCAGGGGGTGGGCAGCAAGCAGGCACTGGAAGAAAGAACCTGTGTGCCTGCCTGGCTTGAGCAGGGCAGGAGCAGCTCTGGGGCTCCCCTCATATCTGGTGCCAAGTGGGGACAGCAGCAGTAGTGAGAAGGTCCTTCCTCTTCCTGTGCCTGCTCCTTGCAAGGCTCTCTGTGTCCCATGCTAGTCTGGGGACTTAGACTATGCGGGGATGGGAACAAGATATGGTCTGAGGGGCAGCAAACTGCATCCTCTTTATTACATCCTAGGTCCACCTATGGATTCAAACAACGTGCTGACATTAAGACATATGCAAGTCATAAGCATTTTTTACCACAATGTGGCCTGACACTTGCTCCACATGGAGTCTCCCTGAGAACATGGGTCCACATACACAGCCTTAAGTTGAGATTTGTGACCCTCATTACTTGATCTTGAGACCTACTGACTTTTTTTTACACCATGTAAAAATGCACATAATTTGGGGATTGTGAATGATAAGAAAAAGCCTGGAAAGTCAGGCAGATATCATATGAAAGATCATTTTTTATTTGGTTGCAATAAAAATCACATATTTTATCACTGACTGTTTTAATGACAATTTTGATTTCTTGAACTCAATACAGTTGTGCTTCAGACAACTATCTCCACTATTCCAGATAAAATGTTTTTTTCTGATTTTTTGGAAAGACTATGTCTTTTAGTAAAGGAAGTTTTAATCTTACTGCATGGAAGCATAGATTTTTCATTATCCAGACTAAATATATTCTTTTTTACTGAGAACATTAACATTTTATCTATTCTTGTTAGACTACTGTGATAGCATGGCCTGGAGTATGCAAATATCCTATTAATTGTCAGCAAAAGTACATAATTATGCCAGAATGACTGCCTAGTGAATTTCACTGACAATACACACTGAGGACTATTATTTTCTCTACAAAAAGCCTTTAGCACAGGTGGTTGCAAGTATCTCTGGCAGCTAAAGAGCAAAGGGACCAATTTAAATCAGTCAGTGTCATAGTTGGGCAAAATATAAAAGCTAATCAACTGTCATCTTAAGATGACTGCCTTGATACTTTATTGATAAATAGAAGCTTTCCCTTTTCTAATCAGCCTTTTCTCCTACCCTGTTCCTCCTGTGATGTAACATCACAGTTAGCTGAGCATCATAAAACATTGAATTATTTAGGAACAGAGGAAGGACCAAAGGAATTGGACAGGAGAAGCAAGCTGATTAAGGTGCAAGCGACTTTCTCAACAGCACGTTGCTAAGCCAGTAACAATAGAAAAGGAAATATATATAAAAAATGCATGGATTTTTTTCTAAAACATGGTAGTTTTCCAGGGTGAGTGAAAGGGATTAGCTCCCTTAAAAGAACAAAAAAAATAAACCAAGGCAATGCAGAGGTGAGACTACCCCTCTAACTGAGCTTTGATCCGAGACTGCTGAAATACATTAGAGGGAAGGGAAAAAAGGAAACTGCACATATTTTACTTATCGCAGTGCTTTAAAAAAAAATAAAATAAAATAAAAATCACACATTCTTCCTACATTTATAAATTTAAAACATTACAATTTGAACTCATCTTGTTGACAACTGTCCTTCTCATAGAAAAAGTGGTATCATTTGTGACATCAATCATGTTACTGAACTGTATCAGAAATAAATCAGTTTCCAGTTTGTTCTGATACTACTTTAGCATCCAGAGTTTGCTTAAAATTTAAACAAAACGTTTAATTTTCAACCTTTAATATTTTTACTGGATTGTTAAATCACTGAAGGACAGAAACTGCTGTACCAGTTTATTTAGGTTCTGTACTAGGCTGCTTTTGTATTCAAAGTAAAATTGCAGTTTTTGTAAATTAATTATGAAAAATTGTAAAAAATGTAGGCACCAAATTTATTCCTGGATTCTTGATTTGCTGTGAGAATAGTAAAAAAATATGAAAAACGGCTAATCTGGTGCCAGCCATAAAAACCGTGTTTGCATTAGGCTCTTTGTTTAGACTCACCGTACAATTAACCATGCATATATTTCCTTCTATTGTGAAGCAAAGAAAATGGAAAGCTTAAACCAAACCTTGCCAAACTTGGTACAATTTGAAACAAAATGAGGAAGCTCTCCATGCAAGGTTGAATTATACCACAGTTTCCATAATATGCACAGCTACGGTATACTGAAGTTGTAAAAAAGAAATAGGTTACCTCAGGTGATGCAAATCCTAAATATTCCCAATCCCATGTGCCACCAGCAAAGCTGTAAATTAAAATCAAATACGTCATGTAATTTATGAGTAAAATATGAATAGTAGATTCTTACCAAGCTACAAAAGCTGTCTAACATTCACAACTCTTCTGCTCAATTGTTCCATTCATATAAATGGATCAAAACACTGTAAAATTAAATTATTCAAATTTACTGAATTATTTACTATTCTCAGTTATTATTTATAGGTTATGATGTGAGCCAGGTATTTAATGTCTATCTGCAGTGGAAGGACATGGAATGGAGCCACAAGTACTTAGCTAGCCATTCATGGTTCCCAAAAGGAGATGCAAATTGCACTGTAAGAACCAGACCTATTACAATGATTAACCTGGACAGGAATCATTAGAGCAATAATATAACAAATTGCTTTGGGGTACAACCTCAGAGCATGTCAGTGTCCTTTATACTTACTATTATTATAATCTGCAATTCCATGCATTTTCATGCAATGTTTAAAACAAAGTCAAAATTTAAAAACGATTTCTGGGTTTAATATCGTTTTGCCATGAAAGGAAATAAAATCAGGGATAGATAACCTACTAACTGTAGATCAAACTTATAACACCTGAAATAAGTAAAAATTTAATCCAAACAAACCACACATAGCAAAAACATAGCTGCTCTGAATCAGTTTAACAATTATTTTAAAACATTAGTGATATTTTATTAATGAGGAATTAACACTTCCTGCTTGTCAGCTGACCAGATACAAATGTTAATATAATGGCAACCTTAGCTGTAAGAATGAATGCCAATCTGACTAAAGGTGTACAGACTATGAATGGGAGTCTTTAGATTTCTAGCTAAATGAGGGAATCCATGACTTCCCTCTATCATTTCCCAAACTTCAAGGATGGATTTCTGTCAAATCATGAACCATTTCCTTTACTAATACTACTTCTGCATCTGTGTGGAAAAACTCTGCAACAAAACTTCATGAGAAACATGTCTGGTTTGGGGGTTCTGGTACCAATTTAAATTTAGTTGAAGTTCCTAAATGTATTGGATGTATGTATGAGATTAAGTGACACTGGGCACGTCTACACCTTCAGCAATTCACCATAATTATGGTGCATTAAGTTTATTACCTGTTATTACAACTTCACAGTAGTACCAGCACACGGTTTTCTTGTGATGTTAATGCGCAGTAGTCTAATTCTATGGAGCATTAGCACCGCTTTTGGTGTGATGCGCTAATATGTAGTAAAATTAGTCCACCGCACATTTAATGTCTTTTGTAGAAGTGTCCACTAGCAGTTTAGTAGAGTCTCATAATTTGAAATTTAAGGTGAAAATGAGAGTGTAATTCCACACAATCCAAATGGGAAAAGAAACGTTGCTGAAACCATGATCTAGAACTACCAAAGTTGTCAGCTCTTTTAGGCATGTCTCACTGTGTGTTTCAGAACAGCACTACTTAATGCAGGGGCAGGAAATTATTTCGGATGGAGGGCCGCTTAACAAATTTTGGTGAGCTGTCAAGGGCTGCAAGGGTAGCCCCACCTCTTGACAGGTGCCCCACCCCCTGGTTGCCATCTTGTGACCAGAAGTCCCGCCCCCTAACCCCAGACTCTTGCCACCAGAATTCTCTCCCCTTGCCCAGGAAGTACTCCTTTTGGGAAGGGGGGCGGGGGTTACATGTATATTGTATGTGGATGGGAAGGGGGGTGTATGTGGTATGTGTGTGGTTAGGGAAGTAAGTGGTTGGGGGTACATGAAGAGTATGGGTGGGGCATGTGTGTATGTTTGTGTGGGTGTGGTTGAGGTGTTGGGTGTATGGGACTGTTGGGTATGTGTGAGGGTATGGTGGGTGGAGTGTGTGGAGGGGTGGGAGGGTGTATGTGTGGATGTGCGTGGGGTGTGTGTGGTTGAAGTGTTGGGGTGTGGGTATGTTGGGGTTAGGTGTATGTGTGGATGTGCGTGGGTGTAGGGTGCATGTGTGGGTATGGTGGGGTGTGTGGGACAGTGTTGGGTGTGTGTATGGGTATGGTGTGGTGTGGGGCATGTGAGTGGGTGTAGGTGCAAGTGTGGGGTGTGGTTGGGGTGTGGGTAGGTTGGATGTGCAAATGTGGGGGGCTTCCTCCCCCCACTCGGCTTCCCGCCTGCCCACTCTGTGATGTGGCTGAACCCCGCTCCTCTGCAGGTGGAAGGAGGGAGATGGGGAGGGGGATCATCACTATCTGCCTGGCTTGATTCTGGACCCATTCTGGCTCCTGCTGCTGCTTCCACCCCACCTGTCTGTCTGTGTTGCCTAGTAGGGCTTTGTTAGCAGCTGAGCTCCTTCATGCCCCCCACTGCATCCACACACTCCTCTGCCCAGCCATGCACAAGCAGGACCAAAGTGAGCTGCAGGCAGAGCCCACCCTGCTCCCCTCAACACTGCAGCTTCCCTTTTCTACCTGTTGCCTGGAGCACTGCAGCAGGGACAGGAGGAGGAGTTGCTGGAGGCTGGGGGAGCCCAGCAGTTCACTGGGTAGTGGTAGCAGCAGGCCTGCCTGGAAGCTGTGCCTGTTGGCCAAGGTTGGCACCCTCTGGGAGGGGAGGCTGGGAGTGCAGCAGGCACTGCCCCAGGCAGGAACGGGTGGGACTCAGTCCCATGCAGAGTGCAACAGGGGCAGCTGCTGGCAGGGCCAGATACAATTAATTGGTGGGTGCCTGCCTGCAGGCCAGATCCAAACAGCCGGTGGGTTGTATCCAGTTAGTGGGCCGTAATTTCCCCACCTCTGACTTAACAGGTCAACTCATAACCTGAACTTCTCAGGGTTTGCACATCCTTAGATTTTACATTTAAGTTACCTGCGCCTGGGAGCTTCTGGCGAGTCAGCCGGAGCCACTCCACGGGCCACAGAAGCCAAGAACTCTTGCCTCTTTTGCTGCACAAGACATGCTGCCCGGATGATTTTATGACGAGGAGTACGAAGGTAAGGCCTGTTTACTTTCTGTGCCAGGTCTTCAGTGACCATTTCTAAGTCTGTCTGCAATAATTAATAAATAAAGCAGGACATATGGTGTTACTGTAAAATAAAGGAGACAATTCTGCATGGGTAGCATGCTGCTATGAATAATTCCACTCTTCTGAAGATGCCATCCTGACAGGGGTTTAATCCCTGGTGTTACCTCCTTAACAGGAAAGCCCCCTCAGCCCCCAAAGAGTCTTTGTCTCTGAAGGCAGTGATGTACCAGGACTGTGTATCATCCTGACCAATATTGTGTCACTGTTTCCTGTATCCACCTGTTCTGTCTGATCTTATACTGGAAACTCTTCGGGGCAAAGACGGTCTTTTGGTTCTATTTGATGCAGTGCATGGTACAATGGAGTCCTGATCCTGGACTGGGGTTCCCAGCCATTACAGCAATACAAATAACTAACGATGATAGCACTAGTAATAGCAGCACCAGTTGGTAGGGAGTGAGCAATGCCATCTTGTGGTGAGTGTTCACCACCCTCTGCAAGACGAAATAAACTGTCCCAATTCCCCTCTGTTCCTCATTTGAGGAAACCAATGAGGAGCTTTCTGTGGGGAAAAAAAATCATCCTGATGAGATTTTCACTTGCCACACACCCCTATACTCATCTGTGGATTATTTTCTTTGATACTTGCATCTCAATTATAATGTATTTTGGAGCATTTTTGGATATGATTAATTTTTTTTAATTGCCTTAAAGAGTTTCACCTACTGTACAAACAAAGGGGCTGATTGAATTTTTAAAAAGGCACCGTTTATATGCAGTACAAAGTTTATCCTTTACTGTATTCCATGGCCACTGCTGTCTGGACCCAAAATGTCTGTCTTTATTAGATTTATATCTTATCCTATCCTATCCAAAAGGCTCAGAGTGATTTACAATAAGGAAACAACCTACAGACAGGATTCTCAAAACATCCCCCCAAAACCCGAGAACTCCAACTCCCCTCCTCCCCGCCTGTACCTCCATACAAGCAAGCCCTCCTGCCAATACCAACAATTCCCTGCAACCATCACTCCCATCAAGAAACAAGAAATCTTTTCCCACCCCCCCACCAGAGAGTCCTCCCATGTCCTCCCACATCCCCTCTAAGCCTGCAGTTCCCCCCTACAGAGAGGCTGAGGCTGTCAATCCCTCCTAACCCTATCCCCCACACATTAACACCCCCAAACACAACACTCAACTCAGAACCCTAAACAAAACAGCAAAAGAAAGGACCTTCGTTCCCCACCTTGGCCACTGTCAGCAGGGCCTGGCCAGGGAGACCTGCTAGCTTTGTAGTAGCTGCAGGCTAGCCAGGTCCCTCTCCCTCCTTTAGGGTGGTAAAGATAGCACCTGGCTGGACCTCAGCACTTCCCCAAATGGGAGGAAGATGGGAAGAGGGAGTTTTAAGTAGTCCCTCTCTTTTCATAAAGCTGGAATTGCTTTTTCATTGCCAAGCTGAAGTAAAATATATTGCTTTTCAGAATATAGTGTTTCAGCCCTGCCAAAATTGCTCTTCACTCAAGTCTCTCCTATAACACCACAATTTGTTGCAGAGATTTTTGAAAAAGAATTTAAAAAACACACCAGTTTAACGCTAGAGAAGAAACAAGAGTTAAACATATTTCTTTTCATATGATCACAAGTATGAACTAAGTTGGAGATGTTTATACAATCAAAATGACAATATATTATGGATAACTAATACTGCAAGAAAATTATGTGATAAAAAGTGAAATCTGTATATTTTACCTGCATCAGTTCAAATATCTCTTTCTTTGTGCTTTTCGGTTCCAAAAAGAATCCATAGGGATAAGAACACTTGAGAATACGGCGAGTTTTTAGAAGCTCTTGTACTGCATCTTCAATGAAAGTGGTATCTGGACAGCCTCCTTCAGCTGTAAGGCAACACCAGCATTGAAAAAACATGTTTCTCCTGAGCTCAATTTTAATTTTACTGTCAAGAGATTCTTCCCAAAGTAGAATAAATGTATTCTCAGGTCAGTTTGCAAATATTTGCTGAAAAAACTCCACTCCAGGCTGTAAATGATTTGGTGCAGCTACAGTCAGCTTATTCAAGTGATCTCCCACATTTACTTGAGTCCAAGACAAGCCCCCTCATTCAGCATGGGGAGGGAAGAGCCCCTCATCTCGGATTCAAGTACAAGGCAGGGGGCAGGACGCCCCTGCAGCTCTGGTTCCAGTCCCCACCTGGGCTCAGAGTCAGAGCTATAGCCTCATCTCCACCATGCTCCCCGCCACCTGCTCCCCCTCCACCTCTGGCCCCTGCCTCTTCCCCTTATCCTAATGGCCCAGCCCCTGCCCAGCCTGGTAGCAGTGGCAGTAGCAGCTCTGGCCCCAGCGTGAGCCAGTCTTGGAGCAGGAGTTGCTGCTACTACAACTGCTGCTGTCTGGCTGGGTGGGGGCCGAAGCTCATTCCCCCGAAGGTAGTGGGGGGGGGGGGGTGCACATACATGGCAGGGCAGACAACAGGTTGGACGAGTGGGGGACAGGCATTGGGGGGTGGGGTGACAAGCAGCAGGGAGTGCAGGCATCATAGTTGCTGGGGGGGGCAGGGGTGATGAGAGCAACGGGTGAGGGGGACAGGGGGCATGGTCCAGGGGACAAGAGACGGGTTAGGCTGCTTGACTGCTCTGCCACCTGCCCCTCTGTTGCTGCTTGTCTACTTGCTGCTGCTTTCTCCACTGGAGCAGAGGTGGAGGAGGGGAGGGCAATATAAGACAACACTCCAATAATTATAGTCAATGCACAGAAAATTACTTGGAGGGTCATCCTAAATTTGAAGTCATCTGGGATTTGTGTATATAAAGTATTCCCTATGCTCACTCAGGAGCTTGCTTGCTTGTTTTGTAGGTTAAAAAAAATCCTACTTTTTATTCACACCAGTATTGCAGGCCCATGAATAGTCTAGTCATGAAAAACAGATAGCTTGATTGCTTGGGCCACCTGGGTAAAACTGACCAGAGGTCTGGATTCTCACTCCTCCAGTGGGAATTCATACAGTCTCTACACAAACACAAATTTCAGTCTGCACGTGCAGAGGTCATTGTGCGATCAAGGATTTATTGTTTTTTCTTTATTATATGTAGATTTCTCTATAAAGTAAGGAAATAAACTGATTCAGAACAGATACCTGAATAACAAACTTTATATAAAAAACTGTGTTGTGCACTGGCTGTTCACATGAATGCATTTCCTCACTGTTAACAGGTTACTGTTTTAAAAAGGAAGGGCTTTCTGTATACAGCATATATACTGTACTTTCTAATGCACCCTGGGATCCTGCAGGGTGAAATACACTATATAAATGTACAATACTAATAGTGTGATTTAAAATATATTTATTAATTTAACATTTTGCCCTGCCTGCCAGGTACTCTAGTAAAGAAGTGGTTAATAAATATATGGAAACAAGAGTGAGTAATTGGTACACACTGATATTAAAAGAGAATAATCATCAGTCAAGGACTCAAGGAAACGCCATATTAACCAGAACTGGTTAAAGATGAAAACTGAGAAGATGAAATGTGCAGCAGTAGCAGTCTGAAAAAACTGATTTATTGTAAGCATCAATATTAATAAAGAACAAATCTGAAAAAGAGCAAAATTTTTGTTTAGTTTAGAGATATTTGACTTCAGATTACCATTACAGATCACAGCAAATACTAACAAACACCACTTACTTCCACTGAGAGCTCTACTCAGCTGCTCCATCTTTTCTTTGGCTGTTTTTAGAAGGCGCTGTTCTAACTAAAAACAAGGGAAATAAATAAAATACAATAAACTACTCTAATTTCTGGACTAATAAAGTGGGAACAAAAATTTCCAGAAATGCTTGGGGCCACACCTGATAGCTGAGTTCATGGTTCTTAAACCGTGTGTAATAGTGCATAAACCTGTCAAGCTCTTGAAATCTTCTGTGTTTCTTCTCAGCCTAGAAAATTATTAAAAAAAAAAAAAAAATCAAATACGAGTAACTCATCCAACCTATTTTAGCAATCATTAACAAATACAACTGTGTGCTCAACTGCTTGCATTAGAGCAAATATTTAAGGTTTTGTACACAAATATCAAGGGGACGTGGCGTATCTAAAATAGGCAAAAATGAAACTTCTAAAACTCATAAATCTAACAGAGGTAGATATTAGGACTGTGGAATTTTTGTGTGTCTAGAAGTCAGTTTAAGCAGAGGCTTCAAATACATGAAAACATTAAGATACATAGCACTTTTGTCAGGCACAGTAGGCAACTGAATTAGTAATATACCTATTTGAGAGAATGGTAACCAAAGTGTAGAGAAATACAAGGACAAGTCACCCAGTGGGCAAAACCAAGAACTGAATAATTCCCATGCCCAAATCAAACCTAGGCATCATCTTCTTCCCATCATTTCCATACGATATTTAGAGTTACATTTTTCCACCTAGAACCTTAGATGGGAAAAAGTGAAATTCAAACAAATGCTTCTTCATTAAATCTATTCATCATGCTACATAAGACAGAAAATTACTGCCCAAGTACTTTAAGTTTAAATACTTACCTCTACCGTCATTTCCTTGGATTGTTCCTCTACATGCTGAATAACTTCATAGCGAGTACATCTGTAATAGCCTCCAGTAGACGAGCTATGTTTTTTCCATTCTTCTAGGCAAATCCAGCAAAAATCATATTTGCACTTAAAAGAAGAAAAAAAAATCTGAGAATTTCTGCCTCCAAGTATGTTACAGATTTTGCGTAGTGACTCTTCCAAAACCAAGGGAAACAACAGAGTTCACAGAAACAGTACAATTCCAAAGGTGGTCATGTGACAACAAGAAATGCCCAAGAATGCTCCTAGCAGAAGTACACAGATTGGAAGAGGTCTGGGTGCCATGTGAAAGTGCATAATTTCTTGCAGGGAAAGCTGTGGATGCTACAGGGAAAGTTTCAGGTTAGTGTAGTAGAACAACAGTTTAAACAGAGCTGGCTGGGAATTTTTTTTAGAAGACTGAAAAAAATGTAGATTCACTGATACAGAAACAGTTCACGGAATGTGAGTAGAGAGATGGTACGCTTCACTGGTATTCCTCACAGAAGCCTTTCTGCCTCAAGGAATGTTTCTATCTGTTGCTACCCTTTTTTTCCCCTAGTATTTCTTATATTTGTCTCTTTATCCCCGATTCTTCCTTGCCAATCTGGAAAAAGGGAGCAGGGACACGGCTGAAACCTTCACCACTTTTCAGCACTGACAACTGAATCAGCATGAAGTTCTGGCACTAATTCTGGGACCAGCTTTTCATCCCCCACACAATGCTGCTGCACTATTTGAAATCTTTCAAAGCTGAAAGAAGTCCTCCAGGAGCTTCTAGCACCCTCTGTGCAGTCTGACAGGTGGGATCCAATTTCTCGTTCCTTGACACAGGCTGCCCCACGAGCACTGGACCATTCAGATTTTCTCCAGCCTGCTGTGTGTTGTTGTAGACCTGCTTCTTGATGAAAGATTCTTAGGAGCCCTCCTTATCAAATGCCACTTTTGCATGTTCTGTTCCCTGCTCACTTGAGGATGCTGGCAGTTGCTGGGACTTAAGAATGTCAGAATTAGATGGGACCTCAAGGGGTTGTATTAACCCCCAGCATGAATGCAGGAATGCTATTCCTAAACTTTCTCAAATGCTTCTCCAGCCATCTCCTGAAACCCTTCAATGATGAAGGTTCTACAGTTTCCCTCGGTAGTCTGTTCTACTGCTTCACTCTCCTAACCGTAAGGAAGTTTTCCTGAGATCTATTTTATATCTACTATGTTGCAAAATAAAACATTGCTTCATGTCCAGTCCTGCGCAGCAAGGGAGAACAATTGTTCTTCTCCTTTATGGCAGCCTTTCAAATATTTGAAAACTGCTATAATGTCCCCCTTTATCCTACTTTTCTCCAAGCTAACCAAACTTAGTTCTCTCACCCTTTCCTTCTACAACTTTTTTTCCAACCCCTCCTACCATTTTTGTCACACACTTCTGAATCCTCTCCAACTTCTCCATACACTCCTTAAAATGTGGAGCCCAGAGCTATATACAATACTTTAGATGAAGCATAAGCAACATCTAGTAGAGAGGCCCTATAAACTTGTTGTATATTATAACTTATAATCTCCTGTTGATGAAGCTCCAAATTATATTTGCACCTGTCACATTGTTGACTCATGTTGAATCTTGATCCATTAAAACCCCCAGATCCTTCTTAACAACACTACTGTTCAGCCAGCTATTTTCCATTCTGTATGCCTGCATTTAGTTATTTTTCCCTAGGCAGAGCATCTTACATTTGTCTGTAGTGAATTTCATTCTGTTGTCATTGATCCCACTTTCCAATCTATCAAGATCCTTTTGAATTCTACTCCTTTCCTCCAAAGTGTTTGCAGTTCTTCCCAGTTTTGTGTCACTTGCCAACTTGATCTGGAAGCTCTCTGTTCCACCATTCAAATAATTTAAAGACATGTTAAATAGCACTGGAGCAAAGACAGACCCCTGTGGAACCCTTTCTTGAAACCTCCTGCCATTTGGACACTGATCGACTTAAGCCCTGCTTGCAGTTATTCAGCATTTATGTAACTACCTGACACCAGTTTTATACAGCCCACATTTATTCAGTTTATTTAGTAGTTATGGTTTTGGAGTTCGTTTACAGACAATTTTCAAGATTTCAATTTTCATGCCTATTTGGACTAGGTACATTTTTTAGAATCTCAAAAATTCTTTGAGGACAGGGAAACAGGTCCCACTCAGTTCTAGTGGGATCTACATTAATAAATTAAGAATCACCTTGCTGCCTTGAGCTGCTAGCTTGATATCTTAATAGTGCAGCCTGTGAACAAACATGAATAAGCAAGTGGTATGCCTCACTGCTATGGTAGAAACTAAAAGTATGTGTTAAGACATGCTGAACACTACAGTAGTTTTACCCAACAAATTACTAAACTCTCATAGTCTAAAAAACTGAGGCAGAAGGCAGGACAGGGTGGCACCATAGAGACTGCCCTTCCTCCAATCACCTGATGCCTGAAAGCTTGTCCAACACCTCTCCCAACTATACAGGTGGTCCAATAAAAGGTATCGCATAAAAGCCTTGTTCTCGACATTTCCTGGACCATCATGACTTCAGCAACACTTCAACCCAAACAAAATGTACAATTTCTCTCAGTCAATTTTAGTTTGTCACCTTTAGTAGTCTAAATAACCTGCAGAAGCAGTTAATACCTTAAATGATAACTGCTAAATTAAATCCCTTGCTTTTCCAAATTTGATCTCACAAATGGCACAGTGCTGCAGACGCAGTACTTGACTGAAGGAGGCTGCTTCTTGGTATTGTATTGTCATATCTTTGTTCTTCCACATGCTTGTGCTGTTCCTGTTTGTTTATAAAGATGAGATGAAGAGACTGAGGGAAGTGTTGAGAGTGTGTATGTAACAGACTGGAACCATGTATACAATTTTATAATGTTAAGAGTAGAAATATATAATGGTAGGAGGAGTGAGTGCGTTAGTTCACAGAAATATATTTCTCTTATTTCACTATCGTCTCATTGGCAGTGAAAGGCATCTCTTTTAATGGGATGTGGCTGGAATCAAATATCTCCCACTGTCATTTTCATTTGTCTCACCGTCTTCATGGGATGGCCTTGGTAGCATCTTCAACTAATGAACATGCATATGCACCAGAGCTAAAATTTTTCTTCTCTCTAATGAATCTATAGCTTACTACTTGGTGGAAAAATTTCTCAGAATATTTTTACAGTTAGTTTTAATTCCCTTTATTCAATTTGCTTTTGGAGATATCTCTTGTTCCAATGAAGGTAAATAATAATGGAAACTCTGCATGAAATTAGTCCAGATATTCTGGTTTCTTCTAGAAAAAAGTCATGCAGCTCTTAAAAATGAGTTTTTTAAAGCTCAAATTGTTCTTAAAAAGAGAACTTAAATTTTCATTATAGAAGGCCCTGTCTTTTCTGCTTATCACCTTCTTCTGAGCTTGTCTTTCTTGTTCGTTATTTGCTATTTGACCGAAAGATTCCAGATGTATTCTATCTTTTAGTATTACATTTATAATTTGTAATTAAAGCCTTCCATTAAAATATTCACTACAAGGCAAAAGTAACAATAACTACTACTAATATGCATCTTTCAGAACCTAGTATAAAATTAAATAGCAAAGAGATTTCTGAATTAGATGTTGTGATCCCAAATGAAGCTGCAATGCTTATAGGTTTCATAAATCCCATGGATAGATATTCTACTGGAAGAGCTGGGTGTACACCAGAAGAGGTGCCACAAGCTTACTGGAAATGTGATTGTGAACCTGAAAAGACTCATGGTATGGCATTCATGTAAACATATGTGGAAATAATAAATAAGGGTTTATGGCTAAGGAAGTACCATCCTCATTGACACATTCGGTGGTTGCTGCTAATTGACAATAAGAATCAATCGCCTAGGAACTTCCTTAATTTACATGAACATTTAATTTTATTAATAAAGTAACCCAAAAAAAGTATTCAGATTACTATATACACCAGGCATTAAACCTTTGAAAAGAATAGTTAGCATTCTCCTCAAATTCAGGAACTTAAAATTAAAATAGCAAATAATAATATGTTTATAATAATTTTGCCTCAGTATTGATACCTTTACAAGGTTTATGTATATTAAGGGGAACTCAAAAGACCTGGGGAGACAGCAAGATAAATCTTTAGTAACTTTGGAGTAGATAAGGAATAAAGGATAGCCTGCTTTGAGAGGCTGACACAAAATGCAATGACTCACCAGAATCAAACATTTAGGATCAGATTTTCTACTTATTCTGAGCTATGTTTGGACAGAATGGAATGTGGCAGCCAGAGCCAGTTGTGGCTCTCTGCTCCTCACTGACTAAGCTCCAGCAGGAATTTGAGAAGCAGGGAACAGATCTGACAGATTTTAACTTCTGTTAAAGGGAGAAGTTAATAGACCCTTTATGCTAAGGAATAAAAAGATGCAAAAGATGTCCAGCTCCACAACATGTCACTTGTAGAATGCCTTGGTGTAACCTTTCCCCTTTCTTTTACCTCCTTCCCTTCCCCTACAGCCAAGGGGAAGCTGGTGCAAGAGGTGGCAAAGCTGTCTCAGCTAGCTTTTTGCTTCTCTTGAAGAATTCATCCCTGGCTCTCTGGCTGTTTTAGGACCACTTTACACTGCTTACAGGATTCAGTTACCTTAGAAAACTGGGGAATTTGGTCCTTAGTCACCACCTCAAAAACTAGAGTAGGTTTAATGGTGAAATCCAAACAAGCCTAGAATATATAACACTTGCTCCAGTTGGGATGAGTTCAGTGGCACAAACTACCATCAAGTAAGTGAAAAGAATTCAAGCTACATCCAAACATTTCAGCCATTCAAATCCTTCTATGACTGATTATTTCAACTACCCATCCTTACCACATGGATAGGAACTTACATTCCGGAAAATTTCAAACACAATTGAATAATGTAGGCTTGACATCTGTAACAACTGAATTATGAATTCTCTTCTTTAAGATCATTTGTGAAGAGAAAAAGATAAATGGGAAACTAAGAAAGAACCAGAGTGTGACAGGTTCTGTTTCTGCTCGGAGTAAAAAACCCTCCTATACATAAGTGGGGAAAAGTGAGAAGGAGTGTGCACTAGCAGCAAAATTAAAAGGACATTTGGGTGGCTAAGAGCAAGAAAGCAAGCTAGCCTGCTTTTTGGAAAGACAAAACAAAAAAGGGAAATATTATAATTTTCTAACCAAAGGCCTATTTTATTAGAAGCTAACTATCTATATCAAATACGGGTTTAAATTGTGACTGAGATGTCCTCTTCTCCATCTGAAAACTGCATGTTAGCAAACAAACAGGATATTAGCCATGCTTATGTAAAACAAATACTCAAGAACAAGACTATATTTTGCTGTTCCAAATATTAATTTAATACTCCAAATGAATATTAGCTCATTTGGGGAAAAAGGATGGCTAAAATGATTTTGACACTAGTACAAAATATTTTCTATTTCTGTAATGTGCTGCAAACTCAGGAGTAATTCTCTGGCTACTGTTACCCTAAGTCTCTCTTGGTACCAAGGCTCTGGATTTCTTACTCACATTGAATATTTTGTTTTTCTTCCAGGCTGACATTATTTTAATATTTTCTGTTCAAGTTTGTTATCACCTTAGTTCACTTTGTACTATTTTCTTCATCTTCATTAGCATTTACAACTGCTCAACATTTCATACCGTTGGCAAATTCTATGCTTTTCACTTTCTCTTCCAGCTCATTAATGAAGATTAAACTATACGAAAAGCTGTATGGTTCTCTAACCCATTCCTCCCACTTTACTGCTAATAATTTTTCTTTGTTTATAATAATTCAATCAGTTGTACATACATGTGGTTATGTCCTTTGTCAATCCAATTTGGAGCTGGTAAGAAAAATGTCATGTAATATTATATTGCAAAACCAAGTATGTTATATTTGCAGCTTCCCTCCATTTGTGAAAGCTTTATTTCTATTTACAGGTTCTACTAGCCTCTATACATGATATTTTAGAGGCTTTATATGTTTGCATTTATGAAATAAACACATATATGTATGCAAACAATCTGACTTACAACTTCTACCAAATATAACAGGGGTCCTTCTTACCTTAGCACACTGCATGTGGTTGCAGCCCTCATTCTTCTGAATAGGAGATTTGCAGTTAGCACACGGTTTGGAGTTAGTTAGCAACCACAGGCAGTTGGCAGCATCTTCATAAGCCTCACTAACCCCCACAACTTTGGAGGGAAAAAATAACAGGAAAGTTAAGATTATACCCATGTAACCTTTTGTGTACAACAAGCAGTGTTTCCCTAATTGCTGAAGGTGTGCGTTAACTCAGTGTCTTCCTGGCCCCTGGTCCGGATACCATTTCCACCACTGCTGCTACAGTCTCTGGGATCTCTCCCTTCCCCAGCCTCCAGCTTCTACATCCTGTCCCCAACTCCAGGGGGTGGAGGTGAGGTATCACAGCCCATGAAGCCAAGGAAGCTACAGTAAGGGGACTAGGGGAGACTTAGGGACTCCATGAAGCATGGAGATGTTCATGCCTGCAGCAGGGGGCACACCAGTACAATGTGGTGGGGGTTGTGTGCTACACAGCACAGCCAGGGAGGCATATGTGGTGTGGTGTGATGTGCTATCTTGCTCATGTGGTGTGCAGTACAGGGTGAAGTGAGGCCCCTAACCACTCAGAAGCTGGACAGCCCTGCATTAAATGCCATATGTTAGCAAAAAACAAAACAAACCAGGATGGGTTTGACCAGCATAGTATAATCTAAAGGAAACATATTTCTCTGCTATATATTATTCTGTGCTTTACACTGTAATTTATTAAACATGTTACAAGAAGTTGCTTACTGAAATTTAAAACCCCATATTAGAATCTATTTGAAAAATATCACTTTTACGTAGTCCTATTTTGTTCCTATGGACCACGCTAAGTACACATGTACCTGTGTTATTTGACCAAGGCTACATTGTCTCTCCCCCACTTTTTTATATATATCATCTTTTATTTCTCTAAGGTTTAGGGAAGTTACTTTAGGATAAAGCATAAGGGCTGATTTAAGTACAATAAAAATAAATATTTCCTATAATATTATACAATAAAAATTGAAGGGGAATAAACATTTTAATATAATTTGGCTCTAGGCACTCTCACTGGCTGAACTGTGTGAAAGGAATATTAATTTGAAGCAGTTTTAAAGCAGGGAAGATAATATTTATTAAACTAGACTTCCCATTGGAAAGAAGGAAGTTTGAGGAAATCTCATTCATAAATGGGAAATCTAGAATTTCAATGTTAATTAATTTCTATTTTAAAATGTTTGTTTAATGATGATTTACTAATAAGTACTTACATACCATGTTATATATTCTAAGCACCAGAGAAACAACTCGATTATGATTTCATTTAACAGTGACATCAGCAGGTCTGACAATGGAGTAACATCAACATAAAACAGGCTTGAAATACAAATAAAATCCTTGACAATTAATTTAAACTTGTAAAATAGCCAATATCTTTTAAGATAATAAAGTTATGTTACCTGTACTCAATGTTCTTCAAGCTAACCTCTGCACACGTCCTTTTTTTTTTAAATATGCTACCCTATCAGTTGCACCACAGGGTAGCATATTTCTTTCATGGAGTCCTAAATCCAATTCGAGGCTTGGAGGAGGAGGCTGCTGCATCACCACCTCCTTTAAAGCCTATTATCTGAACACTGCATGCTGCAAGGGCTGGGGAAAGAGAGCACAACAGTGCTGCAACAGACACTGCTATTCAAAGTAAGCATTTTCAGGGGGCACTTGGAGGAAATTTTGCTTTACAACAACTTTGAAAACCTTGGGTTTCCAATTCAATAGAGTTATAAGATACATTTACTATACCCTAACCCAGTGGGGCCAACCTTTTTGGCAGAGGTGCCACAAATTGGCCCTGCACCCTCCGCAAGTGCCACTCTGATTCCCTATCCCTGCCCAATCTGCTGTTCTACTTTCCGTTTCCTGACCTATGCTCCCCACCTGTTCTGCTTTCTGGTCCGTACCCTATCTGCCACTATGCTGCCTGTCCTCTCCCTGATCTGCTGCATGTCACACACAGAGGCTGCCTGTGCACTTTTGACATTTGTGCTGCAGGTTGGTCGACTTGCAGCATGGGGGTGACGAGTTGCATGGGCAGCCTGAGTGTGTGGCTTACAGTGGATCAGGAAGGTAATAGGCACTCCAGAAATGGATAGGGCAGGGAGAAAAAAGCAGAGCATCAGATCAGACAGGGAGCAGAAAGGAAAACAAGAGTCAGGGCAGGATAAAGGCATCAGAATGGCACTAGGGGTGAGTGTGGGGCTAATGTGTGGCACACCTGCCAAAAAGGCTGACTATCACTGACCTAATCTATATGGCAGCTCTCTGTTTGTTTTATTACATAGTTGAACATTTTTTAACTTCTAAAACAGGATTCTGACATTAATGTTAATGATTTCATCCAGTATTTTACACAGGGTTTTACTTTTAAAAATCAGCTTTCTTTTAAGGGCTAGTTTCTTGCTAACCCTTATAATAGATATGTAGTAAAACCTTCCATCCTTATTCAGTTTATACAAGGACTGAGCAGAAATTCAGTCCTGCTCTTGCAAATGCAATAGCTATTACTTCCCTGAAGATGTATAATACCTCAGAGGACACAGAATGGCCTTGCCCTTCATGGGCCAGTAAGCAGATATGGCTAGCCCTGGTTAAATAAGTTGTACCCTTTCAGAAGGTAGCATTTTGTCTGGGAAGCAATTGTTCTATGGTGTGCCATGCTTCATACTACAATATTCATTATACTCTAAATTTTATTAGAAACTTAACAACAAACGACAAACAAATCCTACTTTATATACAAAGCAGGGAAATTTAAAAGGATCATATTTTCATGAAGTTTAGCCAGAACATGCAAGCACTTCTCTTCAGTTAGGACTTTTCCATGCCATATATTACAGGCTTTTCAGGGGCAATGTTGCAAAAAAAAGTCACAAGACTTTTTTTTTTTTTTTAACAACATGAAAAACCTGTTTTCTATCCTGCACTGTACTTGAGTGGCTAGCCCTCAAACTTACCTCAATAATTCTGTTCAGGCAGAGTAACCACCATAAGTTTCAATCAAAAGGTAACATTTTATTTAGTTAAATGGGCCTAAAAATGGGTGTTCAAACATACAAGACTAGGTCATTTTAACTACTGTGGTCACTTCTATTCCTCTTAGGGAGTGTCAACACATGCCTCTTAAGCAGGCTTAGCCTAAAACTGTCATTTTTAAGGCGCATTAAGGGCATGTATCTACACATGCACACCTTTAATGTGCCTTAAAAATGGTGATTTGGGGCTATGTGAGCCTAAATTTGATACCTGTTTTATGCATAAAGCAGACATCAAATTTAGGCACAAATAGCTAAGTCGCATTAGAGTACATGAGGATGCGCTAATGCGCATTAATGCAGTCAGCGTGCGTCAATGGACACACACGCCATGCTAATGCGCATTAGTGCGTCTGCATGTGTGCTAATGCAACGTAGCTATTTGCACCTACATTTAATGTGCCTTAACGTGCATTAGTGTGTCCACAAGTAGATGCGAGCCTAAATCGCCGTCTTAAGCAAAGGTGCATTAAGTTTAGGCATGCATAAATACATATGTAAACACACCCTTAGAATTACATTTTCAAGCTCTGTGGTAAAATGACTGGATTAAGAGTTTTAAAATATGGATATTTTATGTATGGCAATTTTGTTCTATAAGCCAGAACAAATGCATGTAATTTTTAGATTTAAGAGATGAAGTAAACACAGTGAAATAAATGAAGAAAAGGGGAAAAAGGGAGAATCAACATTATATATTTAATACAGTATTAAAGAAATTAGATGATTTATATAGGATGTGTTATCAAATGCATTCCTCCCACCTTTAACATTATTTCTTTACTAATGTGTACTAATTTATTTGACACTGCTAAAACCATCCTCCAATCTACAAAAAAATACTTACGCTCTTCAGGTTTCATTTCAGAGATCTTCTGCAGCCAGTCCTTCCAGGTTTGGCAGTCACAAGGTTCATGCGCTTCACCAAGACATTCCCTGGAATATTAAACCGTAAACACATCAGCTAAACATTTACTGGTTAAACTCTAGCTTGACTGAAACTAGTGAACATGAAAAATAGTTAAGGTCTATTAAAACTTCAATTAAGCTGGAAATTAAATTTTAAAAATTTAAAAATCCACTCAATTAAACTTTCTTAAAATAATTCTTACGTTACTTAGTCAAAAACCTATGTAACCTTCATTGAAGTTAATGGGAATTTAAGTGAATGAGTAAAGAAAAATAATGTTTTAAATTATGACACAGACTTTCTCAAAAGTAACTGGGTATGTTACTTTGTATGGTTTGAGCAGTTACTCATCTAAACAGTGAACTAGTCCAACATATCAATAATCATGAGGTTTTGATTCAAAAGATGCATTTGATTTCAGCGAGGAGGGCCTATACAAGGCTTTGATTATTTGTATTAATATTATACCCAAATGTTCAAGTAATGTTAAGGGCTCATTATATTAGATACTGTACACACACACAGAGTAAAACACTGTTCTTATTTTAAAATCCTTGTAAGTTAGTTTCTTACTTTTAAGTAGTAACTGGTGGGTAGGCCTATTACAGCTGAAATAATTTTATTAATAATTATTTGCCCATGTTCACTGGCAGCAATCTTAACATAATCATTGTTAAATTCCTGATGCTCTCACACACTTCAAATGTTGTATAAATTTGGATTTAATTTTGTTCCAAAGTCCCAAACGAAATTTTGGCTGAAATTATATGGACATAGAAGAAACTGGGTCCATACAGTTTTTCCCAAATTACTGCTGTCAGTTTCGGGATGGCTATCTTCAGAATGTAGCTGCAGATGTACTTCCAGATGGTGCTTGGGCGTAGATGTGTCAATATGGATTCCAGATTTGTCACGACTCTCCTACTTGAACTACAGCAAAACAGCCTAAGACATCTGCCACATCAAACACACCAAACATTTAGAAGAGCATATTTTGCATGGGCACCAGCTATATCAAACAATGGGAAGGGTAAGCTGCTTTTTGTAATATAGAATTTCAAAAGCCAAATCAATGCCCTTCTGATCAGCTTTGCCCACATCATGACACATGCATAAAGAAAATGTAGAGCCAAAACACCCAAACCTTCTTCAGACACCCTGTCCCACCTACCTAAAAGGTACTATCTGGGCACCATTCACTTCTGCAGGGCAAGACTACATTTTCCCTGCTGACTTCAGACCCTTTCACCATAGGGTCTGTTCTCAGACAAAAATGTCATTGCACTCAAAGGCAAATAAAATGACCAGGAAGGGAACTTTGGACTCAAAAGAGAATAACCTCCTTAACTAACTGCTAATTAATAAACCAAAACAAGGAACAAAATAACTAGGAAATGCAGGACTGATTCCTTTGTCTGGAAACCTGTGAACTTTTGGGCAGATTGCTAGCAGTCTTAAATTACGGAATACCCTCAGAACTTGGGACAGCACTAGTTGTAAAAAGCAGAGAATGAGACAGGCATGGTGTACATATCGGAGGGCAAAGAACGTAAAGATGGATGGGAGAGAGGGGTAGAGAAGTCCATGCAACTACAATTGTGTTTCCAGACTTCTTTATGAGGCAAAGTTTTATTGATGACAGACACTGTGAAAGCAGAAGTTAAAGAACACACAGATGGTAAAAGGACAGGTTATACTATAGATGATACCATGTCCAAAGAGCAGGTGGCAATCTATCAGTTAAGATGATTAATTTGAAGGTTCAATAACTGATAAAAAGTAAATACAGCAGTGGTTCATGCTCTGGATAACAAATGTCTTTCCATTTTATAGCAACTTACTCAAGTAAGTTGCAACCTCAAGCAACTGGCAACTTGTCCACGGGTCCATATTTTTCCCCTTTTGTTTTTTCAATTTTAATAGACTGATCTTAAATCAACAGTACTGGAATTCACAAATTAGACATTTTATTTTTAAAAGCCAGAGTTTTTCTAAGTAATATTTTAAGGCACCTCAATTAAAAGTAATATTTCAAACATTTTAAGGCAATTTAAAAAAACCTTCAAAATGTATTTATATTACGACTTCTTAATAATTCACTGTAACATTCAATAATTCATTGTTACTCTCAATAGAGATGTGATATCAAAACATCATCACATATGCCTGGGGAAGAATGTTATCTGAGATAGTCACAAAATTGTATCTCCACAGATACCAAAGGAAAAATATTTCTATGCTTGTAAAATTATTCTTAACAACATAAGGAGCTGAAGTGTGATCCTGGAACCTTTCCCCTCATAAATAAAATTCATGTCATATAAAGAATGTCTGGTCCTTGGTGTAAACCAGAGCAGTCTTAGATTGTTAAAACTAATTTTTACATTTTACACTCAGCTGCACAAGTAATCCTGAGGCTTTGTCCACCTGCCAAGTACAGACAGAGTACAGCATCAGTCTGGAAAAGCTCCCTTAAGGCTGAGAAGCATGATGGTGTGAAGCCAAGTAAACTGGCTTCAGGGCATCCAAGGATCTGGCTTAACCTTACTAAAAAGAAAGAGCACCCCACCCACTTGACTCTTGAAACAGGGTGGGAATCTTTGCTTGAAGTGTGCTCTCATTCTATTCCCATATTCTGACAGTCTGCAGACTAGGAGTACTTTTCAGTTTCTCTGCCATAACAGTCTAAGAAGCACAAAGACATTCTGCAGAAACCCAGGCAAAGAAAGACAAAGCAAGGCTGATTAAGAAGGAGCAAATTCTTCCAACCCAGAGAAACAATAGCTCAAGAGAGAGTTCCCTTAAGCCCCATTCCTCACTAGCAAGGAATTCCCAACAACATTTTTTGAAGACTATTATTCTTTTAAGATAACAATCCAAGCTGTGCAGCTTCCAGACAACCAGCTCGGTTCTTCAGGGTCAAGGTCATTCTAGGTAGATCAGTTCACCAGTTGCAAATGACTGAAGACCCATTCATATGAGGATTTGAGTACCATCATGCACAGAAGTCCAAAAGCTAATGTGCTACAGTTGGCCATGAAAGACTGAACATTGTTAGTGAAATTTATACTTTGACAAATACTTTTGTAAACAGGATCAATTAAAAGTAATGTGAATTCTGGCACGTAATTGAAGAAGTACAGATAAACTACTTAGTAAAAATTTAAGGCTTCTGGAAACAGATTCAAGAAAACTTGACAGGTCTCTGGCTAGATGGAATCTTACCTAATTTAATGTGCAAAAGATTCTCCACAAAATCACTAAAGATACAGCCTTACAGCAAATCATGTAAAAAACACAGTATGTGAATCGTTTAGATTAAATAAAACTGAAGAATTCTAAAAATGGATGACCAGATGGTTCTTTAAAATATATTCTGAACATACAATTTGTCCTAATAGTACTGCTAGCCTTTTAAGTAGGAAGAAATGTTTCTTTATCATGAAAGTGCAATAACTGAAGTCATACAATGCAAACCTAGAAGGAACCTCAAAAAGTCATCCAGTCCATCCCCTGTTCTAAGGCATGATTATCTATATGCCCAACATGTTAGATGTTTGTCTAACCTGCTTTTAAAAATCTCCTGTGAAGTGATTTCCATAACCTTATATCATAGCACCTGGTTCACTGCTTAACTATCTTTTAGGTCTGAAAGTTTTTCCTAACTAAAGCCTTCTTTACTGAAAATTAAGCTAATTACTTTTCTATGTACCCTCAGTGGACACATGGAACAACTGATCATTAACTTGTTTAAAACCACATTTTATGCATCTCACAACTTACCAGAATCACCTCAGATGCATTCTTATTTTTTTTTTTTGACTAAAACATCCCAACCCTTTGTTTTGGATAATCAAACTTAATGTTCATGAAGGTGCCAGACAGAAATATAATTCTTTTCACAATACAAGAGTAGCTCTCTTTTTCAGTATTACTTGAGTGGACTTTGTTACTTCAACAAAGATTGCAATCATCTTACAAATCGTGGATAGGATGTCACCCATAAATTTAAAATCTTTCCATTAAATGGTGATTGTCATGTATTTTTAACCTTGTAATGTCTTATTCCAAGTTACCTAATGAATATAAAGCTAAACATACATAGAGCTCCATGCGGCTGTTCTGTGGCTTGCCAAGTTATCAATATAATATAGCAGGCAATATCTCAAAGCTTGTTGCCCCAAAAGATACAAAGACATATGAGCAGGTCAGATATCAAGCACAAGTGTATATGACAGATTATAGTCATGTATCATGCTCTACACAAGTCAGGCTTCTGCAATGTGGCAGACGGTAAGAAGTTTTAATGACCTCTAGAGCAGCAGTGAGTATGATCATTTTATGTAATTGTACAAGTTTCTAGGACTAACCAGCAGAAAAGATGTCCTTTTCCACAATCCACAGCAGGTGATTTTAGCATAGGGAAGCTAAGTGTATCTGAACCTGTTGTATTTGACCCCTGTCTTGTAAGCCTGACGGCTCTTTCACAGCCTGCTATAGGACACCATTTAATGGCAGGATTATTTTCAACAAATGCCTGAAAAGAAAGAAAAAAGAAGAAAATTACTTAACATTTAAGAACAGATTCTTACCACTGATATGGACTGTAAGCTGTGATCAAAACCTCCTTCTAATGAAGGTAGGGCAGAGGGCATACTGCAGTTTTCTAACTAAAATTTGTATTATTTAAAATTGTCATAACAAGAAATTGACTTCATCATTAGCTTAAAATTGCATTTGTTTGCTATACTAGAATTTAATATTTATGCTAAGACCTGAATGATCCATACTCTATGCAAAATGCTAAATATGTGCAAGTCTCACATATCAGGGGTTGGCAACGTTGTCTATCAGTGGGCTGTAATGATGCAGCTCAGGCTGAAGGTGGCCTGGTACTAGTACTCAGTCACTATTTGTCCATACCACCACTTCTTTCTGCTGTGCACCTATAGTGTTGCATGCGTGAAGTTCTTGGCTATGGTACAGGTGAAGCCCCCCACTGCCAAATAATGGTAAAGCCCCTGTTCTGTGGGCTGGATCCAATGACTCGTTAGAGTCTAGGTTGTGCACCATAAGTTGCCACCCCCTGACATACTATTATTGTTATTTATTCAACAACTATAATTTGAAATTTTGCAACATATAACTACTCCAGATTAACAATAAATACTTATGCTAATTATGAGAAATCCCAATGTAACTGAGATAAGATCTTAAAAACAGAATTAGAATAACTGAGAAATTTACTTCTGAACTTTTACATTAAGTTAATGTGCCTTCTCTTGTAAGTACTACATTAAATAAATTATAGAGAAGAAAACCCCCACAATGACACTATCAGTCAAAATCATCCTAACCTGTTGCCTACTTGAAAGGTGAGTAAGGTAGTGGATTAGATCTCGGCACTTTACTGAATAAGGTTTGGGGACCGCACACTAAAGAGCCTCATTACAGAGAAATTACACATAAACCAGCATAAGTGATCAGAAACTGGATCAAATCCGTAACACAACAGAAGTTCAGTGGACATAAACTGCTTTCAAAATGGCCAAAGCCAGTTTAATATAAAGCTGGATGGACGTAGTAACAGATTTAACTGATTTAGGGTTTATTGAACTTTTATCCCAGATCCCCTCCAGATTCAAGTCAACTCACAGGCTCCCAGCATCCCAGGATGCTTTGCACCTCCCCCACAAACCACTCCCTCACAGGATGGGCAGGCTAGCCTTGACACAAGCTGTCTGCTTCAGCCTAGCAGGAAGGCATGCTCTAGTGCCCCCTCACCTCCCATCTTCTGACCTGGGCAACTGCAGGCATGTGGCTGCATTTCCAGAATCAAAAGTGAATGTCCGTTCACTTGCTTATGGGTTCAATCTATGCAACTTAAATTAATGTGTGAAGACTAAATCAATTCAGCCTTGGGCTTTTTGACTGTCTGTACTTAGCCACATGGTAAAGAAGTGCACCAAGCTGCCTTTCCCACTCCAGGGATAATTTAACAAATTATTTAAAAGGTAACAGGTAAGGGTGCAAGCTTTGTCCTGTTTACGTGCCAAAGGAGAGCTCCAGTGAACCTAGCTGTAAATGGGCATTTGGTTATTCAGGCTGTGGAGTCAAAGATAGCTGGATATGTTTCTAGCTATATCACTCCTTGCTGTGCTCTTGAATAAAGAAACTGGCATATCTTAACTATGCTAGCTCAATAGGTTATAAGACTAAGTATGACATTTTGGCTTTTGAGTCCACTTTACAGATTAATACCATGAAAAAAAGTCCCTTGTACTGTAGCAACAGGGAAAGGTTTGTAAAATCTAAAAGTCATATCAAAAGTTTTAAGCTTCTTTTGCTATTTGGTTAAATAGTAATATTATGAAACTACAGTAGGATGGAACAAAGCTATAGCTGTATGAATAACATCATTCAGGTGCAGCAGAATTTCCCAAAAGCTCAAAATGTTTTTCAGAAACTTACAAAGTTGCTATAAGATTTGAAAAAAAGCCAAGCTTGGCTGATTAAAAACTAGATATCAGTTGTTCTGGACATTAATTTGATCATTAATTAATTTGCATTAAGATAGTTTAATTGGCCAGTATGGAAAAGTAGTGCCTGTTCTTGTGGAAATACATAATTTTTTCCATGTCCTAAGTATTAAGCCAAACCCTATGGCACAGTGCGTAAACTACATATATTTCAGACCTATGGGATTAATTTATTAAGGTCTACTAAACTGCTGTCACATTTCAGTATTCTCACAGAAGTGGTGATGTAAATTCAGATAATGAAATATGTTCACTTCAATCTCATAAAAATAGCACGACAATTTACCTTAATGTCAAACTGTAGGTAACGTTTATCCATCTCCTTGGAAACCACACTTTCTATGATCTCTACAGGCACAAGCTGGAAGCAATCATATGCTGGGCAAAAAATGTTGTGAGCTTCACCCTCCTGAATTTTTAAATTCAAAAACCTGCCAAAATTATGTCAGTAAGTATTTGAAAATAATACATAAATAAGAGTCAAGCAATTACTGCAGATTTACTATAGTTATACTAGTTTTAAAAGATTGTATGTACTTTTCCATTAAACTATTTAAACAAACATATCAATTATCTTTTGGTCTTTACACTCAGTAAGTGCCCCAGAATTGAGGAGTAGCATGCTGAAAAAGAAATGACATAAAAAATTAAAACTGAGAAACTGAAAAAAGCACTTGAATGCATGTGTGTAGTTTCAATCTGTCTGCCATGTGTTAGAGGCCTCTATGCAACTTTTAATAAAACTGAGGATAATTTCTTCATTTATGTCACAAAATGAAACATAGAGCAGCAATCACGATATTCAATAATTATAAGCCTACATAATTTTATCATACATTTAAAATATTCACTGGTGAGACAAATACTAGAATACTCTGTATACTTCTGGTGTTTCCATTTTAAAAAGGATGTTGAAAAATCAGAGGAAGTCGAGAAGACAGCCACAAAAATTATTAAAGGCTAGAGAAAATGCTGTCCAGTGAAAAATATAAAAAAATTTTTAAAAGATTGAAAGGTGACTTGATTATGTTTCTAAGCACCTTCACAGGAAAACACACTGGGTGCGTCTACCCATTCATTTAAGTTTGACTAAATTTACTGCACATTAAGCTAATGCACAGTAAACAATTTTGGCAGGTGTCTACATGTGCAGACTTGGCACAAAATTTAGTGCCATGTGCCCCATTTGCAGGTATCAAATTTAGTCACGATTAGCCATTTTTACTGTGCAGTAAGCATGCATACATGTAGATGTGCACCTGTACTGTGTAGTAAACTAGGCTAATGTGAATTAACATGTCTCGTGTAGACACGCCTATAGAGAACTAAAAGGTTTTTTATTCCAAGAGGGAAAGGTATAATTAATTACTAGAAGCTGAACCCAGAAAATGCAAATTAGAAATTAGGCACAAACTTGTAACCTAAGGGTGACTTACAATGGAACAATCTACCAAGAGAAGTAACAAATCAGAACAGCATGTCCTTCTGGAAGAAATACTTCTCCTACCTCTCCAAATACAAGTTCACCAACAAAGAAACAAGGTGAAATTCTTGTCTGGTGCCATTTGTAGTGTAACATCTAGTCCGCTTCATCAATCCGTCTCCTTACACCACCAAAGTGGGTTTCATTTCTCAGGCACAGTACCACCTGTCAAGCAGTTCCAAGGTAGGACTTGGGCAGATGGCACTGGGGATAAATTTGTGGGATGCCTAACATTTTATAAATTGTACACAAATTTACATTTGAACAACAAGCCTATTTTTCTTGATGCCAAGCAAGAGGCAGATTGAGACCAGTTTAAGGATTCAAACTCATGGTCTATTAACAAGGGGCAAAGCTTGTTTCCCGAAACACAATATGAACACCATTGCTCAATAACTGCCACTCTCAAAGGGGTTCCCATAGAAGAAACAACTGAAATGCAAAATAGCTGTAGGGAGAGGTAGAAAAGCTTTCTCTGGCAGGGGAGTGTGGAAGGATGAATCCAGACTCATTGCACTAACGCTATACTGGCACGGATGAGGCATATACATTTTCTAAACAATAGGAATATCATGAAGACTTCACAGTGCCTTCAATTATACAAAAAGCTCTGCTCCTGGGGCCAAACTTCCACAAGGAATCTTTAGCCCCCAGAAGAATGCAAGATGATTCTGAGAAATCTCCTGAGGGTGAACTTGATCTTACAAAAAGCATGGTGTTGCTTGGTTTAATGGCAGGGGGAGGGACAAGTTTGCCTGAGCTACCCACTAGCTTTTATCATTATGTGTATCCACAAACACTCACACTCACCAGACACTAGCAATCCTAAAAATAAATCCCTGTAATCCCTGTATGTATTTTGTCACCCAAGCCTGAGGCACATCCTTGGGGTAAATTTAATACTAATAATTTTGTAAAAAAAAATGCTTCTTCAAGAAATGGAATGCTACATATTAGCTAAAACCTGAGGAGGCGGCACTACTTTGGGGCACATCCGGGCCACAATTCGAGCATCAAGTATAGAATTATAAGGATAAGAACCTAAACACTTTACTGACTAGTGATTTTAAGGTGAAGCAAGATATCTCAGGAACTTTTTAACTAATACTCCACATCTGCACCAATAATGAATGCCTCTCAAACCCTAATGGGACACATCAATTTGCAAGGCACTAGGAGAATGATGGTAAAATTTTGATCAGGTAAAAAAAAGAAAAAAAAGAAGCCTTTAAAAAGTAAGCTTATATGCAGCTAATGTTCTTCCACGATATCAGCAGTGATGGGTGCACTGCAATTAGACCTTATCTAGACTACAAAGTTGTATTATAATGGTATATTTAAAGGAAGCGGAATGCTCTTAGTGTGGATGCAGTTATAGCAGTCAAAATGCAGTTCATGTTAGTATGAATATTTTCATATACAGTGGCCGTGTTTACATGAGACAATGACTATGCAATCTTTACTGCACAGTCATTTAGTACTTCTTTATAAACAAGTACTAAAGGACTGTGCAGTAACTGGAATTACCATGCAGTTGGGTCAAGGAATGTCTGTTTTATGACGCTGACTGTACAGTAGCTCATGACTACTGCACAATAGCATTGTGTCACACTTCCTGCCATGCAATGCTACTGCGCAGTAGTTACAAGCTACCGCGCAGTCAGTATCTCATGTAGACGTGGTAAGAAACTATTGAGATATGTCACCTTTGTGTCACTATAACAGGGTTCACACCAGGACTTTTAGTACCATAACTTTTTTGATATAAAAAAAATTAGCCCCCAAAATAAATAATAAACTGGTAAACCTTTTAACTGGTAAACCTATGACAACTATGTCCCAACCAGCAAATTACTTAAGAATGTGCTTCTCAACAAAGCAATTAAACCGCTTAATTTTTATTAAGTGCTTTGTTGAGTAGGGATGGAACTAAGTATGTACTTATCTTAAAAACAAATACAATTTTCTATAAAGGAGATTCAATAAATCATATGAGTAGCCCCATAAATTCAATTTGTGTAAGTACTTTACTGAATTAGGGCCAAAGCCCTAACTATACAAGTATGAGCCAGTTAATGACCAGTGGGATAAAAGCACTGAGTTAGCTATGATATCAATCAAAATCAGCCATCTAACACTAACAAATTCATTGGCTGAGAGAGGGAGATAGCCTCTGAAGTCAGGTAGAAGAGGAAGCAGGGGGTACCTTAAAGACTAAAAACATTCAGAAAGGCATAACCTTGTATAGGCTACAGAATACTTTGTCAGATGCTATGAAATGTTGTGCTTCTTTCCTTTTGTAAATGGAAAATCTACTCATTTGCAAATAAATGCTAGAACACATATACTCACGCCTCCCAGCATGATCTGCAAAAGTCATGTCCACAAGGCATATCCACTGGGTCTTCAAATATAGAAATATTACACATACAAATGTCACACTGTAGATTAAGAAAAAAGTACTGATGATTAAGACCATACTAAATCTCTGTATGCAATATGCAGAACTCAAGAGAATTATGCAAAAAAAAACCCCACACTACTTAAAAGTTACACAAGATTGGGGAAAATCTTTATGAACTTATCAAAATAAAGTTTTGCTTTATGTCAGAATCATAGAAATAGAAATATATTCATGTGTCTTCTTCATAAACAGCCTCCAACATTTACTATTTTTAAAAACTGATCAGGAAATCTTTTGGGCATCTCATCAGATCTCTACCACCTGAGTCTGCACTTCGTTCTGCAAAACGTTCACAACTCTTTATTCCCAATGATGACACAACAGGGCCAGATCCTATACCTTTAAAGTCAACAACAGCTTCATTATGTAAATGCAGGATCAGGGCTTGGTGACAGAGCAGTCAGGACTTCATTTAGGAATTCACAGGAGACACTAAGCCTATTGCAGAATTAGGATGATACCAGGATAGAGCTATTTAAATTATTTATTTAAATTATGATTTTAATCAATCCGTTAATAAAAGAACTTTTGACTTCACAAAACCTACTTGAAATTTTGTTTGTATCATCAACACTTATAAATGAGCTAAGTTATACTTTTTTCCCCAGCCCACAACATGCTATTACTGGCAGGATAGCCTACTTGCATCTTAAAAAACAGTTAAGCTACTACCAAAATGCAATACTGAATATTCAGGCCCCCAGCTTGCAAACATTTAAGCATAAAGGAAACTAATTCATGAACTACTGATATGCCTGATGTTTGGCGTGTACGTAGATGGTTGTGGCACTAGAGCCAACAAATGTATTTTTATTGGGAGAAAACTTCATCACGGTTAGCAGTAAAAGTGTTTTCAGACATTCAGTACTGTACATTAACATTTTTACAAACACAAGATAACATTCCCAGAAATGTACGCCTAAGCTAAGGCACCTATACAAGGATTTTACTTAGGAGCACAAAACCCAGAACTTCAAGCTGCAAATTTTAGGGGGCACATAACCAAATTAAAGCCATTTCAACTCACATAACTTGTAGACATTGTGTATTGGAAGGCACTGTTGGTTGCAAATATTCATTATTTAAATTGTAGTTCTTAGCTTATTGATTTCAAGTAGGAGTTCTGCTGTTCTAGAAATAGGGATGTTAATGAGAACCTGGACCTGTCTTTCTCTGCATAGGCAACCTTTATAACTGTGATATTTCTTAATATGGAAAAGTGTCAGTGTAAAAATGAGAAATTCTACTAATAATGAAGTAAAGGAAGTAAAAAACATCCAGCTGAGCAATTTTAAAGTATAAAAAGTGAAATAACTTACAAAAAGTTTCAATTTAAAAAATACTTGGTAATTTTCACTTGGCAATGTTTACTCACTTACCTGGCCAAAAGTAAGTCAAATTGGCAAAACAGCATGATTTCACAAATGTAGTTTTAGAGACATTAATTTGATAATTTTGCAGGTCTTTTATAATAATAGAAACATGATTTAATTTAAATCCAGACATAAAATTATGAGACCACAGATATACAACTGGAACCACCATCTGATGTCATGTCTGAACCTGTATTCTGGGTTAAAGGCTCTAATATTAGGAAAAAGTAGTATAAAATATAGTGTAAAATATACTAAGCATTTCAATACACATGATAATATTCTAGGACAAACATTCCAGTGCATAAAACTACCAAATAAATGACATGATTCTATATATAACTTTTTCAATTACTGTATCATTAAAGAAGTCAAGGTTTTCTGGGCATTGAATGCAAAACTGCACTGTTATACAATGTCCAGAAATATTCCAAAATTATTTACAAAATTATGCATGTTGTAGAAAAAAAACTTGGGTCATTGAACATAAATTTCATTCAAGTTACAGCTACGGATTATTAAAAAGAGAACTGTTTTCCAAGAGTCTTACTGATTTTAATGAAAGGCGAGTTGAAATTTGTGACAGTCTTGTAAACTGTTTCAAGGAAGCCCCACAGATGAAAAATAATTATAATCCTACAGTACACTAGTGGGCTGACATTTCAAACATAGACAAAGAGAATTTTGTTTCCTAATGAAAAGATATAAAAAAGGCAGGGCTCACAGTATTGTGTTCAGGAAAAGGGGTACTATAGAAGTAAACCTCAAAATACAAAGTCTTAAAAAAACTGCTGGGGTATACACTACTGGTATAACATTATCTCTTGAAAGCAGCAGCCCTGCATTACAATGGTGGCAGTGAATCTCAAAGTAGGGCCCTTTATTTTATCTACATGCAACCCATGTAATGACAGATCCTATTTTTAACATGCATACTTTAATGCTGTCTACCTTCATGAAGTCCACGAAATGACATTTTTAAAGAAAATATATTTTATATGCTTTCCATGGTTATTTTGCATAAGCAAATGACAAAATACTTCATCTGACCAGATGTGCATGTTTGTTTAGGAACTGGCTCATTTCCTTTATAATTTTAGATGCATTTACATGGCAGTAAAAATAGACTATAAAAGCATACTGCATAAACCATATCTGATAAGATTATGGAAGATTACATTTCCCACAGTTTACAAAATAACTTTCTGTTAACTCTTAGCACACCTTGCACCTTTAATTATTTGCAAGAGACATATTTGCCACTGAAGGGAGAATCTTTCTCAAGAAGAAAACATACCAGAGTTGTCTCAATATCTCCCGGTGACAGGCTGATTTCATCAGGGGAGGTCAAAGAAGAGCGAGTAGTGCGGGGAGTTCGTGGAGAAGGGAGCGTGTCCCAGGCATTATACCCGCTTGGAGGTGGAGTTGGCATTTGAACACCTGAACGTTGGCAGCAGTTCTCTGGATTAGACATCCATGCTTCAAGTAATTTCTCCCTGTCCCAGTCTTCAACAAATATATAAATAAAAATATTTGGCTACAAGACTTGTTTATTTATAACTGCATCATTGAAAAAACCTCTAAATACATATTTCAATAAAAACTGGAAGTACCTATATCTGTGGGAATACAGGATACTAGAACCTCAACAGACACTAATTTCATGATCTATAATTTGGGGCAGAATTTTATAATTAATTACACTGCTGGGAACTTCTTTTCTATTGATGTCAAAAACCCAAACATGGAAAACATTATTAATATTACTATCATCATCCTCATCTCTGTGAACTCCAGCCAGGAACTAGACCCAATAGTTTGGTAACATACAAGAAAACAGAAGAATGGTCCCTACATCAAAGTGCTTTCACTGTAAGTACCCATCTTTCACATGATAAAATGACTGCTCAGTTTGGATCCATTTTAGGGTTTGTTTTTTTAAACACATTTGGTTCAAACCAAATGTTACAAAGGAAGAGGACAATGTGGAGAATTGCTCATTGTGTATGTATGTATGAAAAAATATTAAGATAGACATTTTTACAACTTGCACTGTCTTCCTGCTGCACCTGATTTTCACATTCCTTGCACTTTCAGGGACTTTAATGGTGATTTTGGGTGCAGACAAATGCAATACCATCATTTAAAAACAACTCTTGTGTATAGCAGTCCCTTGAGCTGCACTGAGGTTACTCATGTAAACTGAGTTATTAATGTGTATAAGGCATTAATGGTCTCTTTATAAGTCATCTACAACATGTTAACGTTTTAGGGCTAAATGAAGATGTTGTGAGAAGTCCTCCTTCAACTGAAATCAATGGCAAAACTCCCATTGACTTAAATGAGCCAGAGTGTCACTAAGGTTGTTATTTCATAGTGGGTGCATATACACAGGTGCTGTGGAGTTGACTAATTAGCTCTGCAGTAAAGCATCTCTGTCTATACATGTGCCAGTAATAAGGCACAGTAAATTAACTCCACCATAGGATAATACTGTAAGGGGCAATACTATAGGATAGTACTGCCAAATCATTAACACTTTCAATTTTGTAATTTTTTAATACTGTGAAATGAGGGAGTTCTTCCAAAATAGCATATGCATCCCATTGACTAGGGTTTGATTTTACATATTGATACCCTTTTCAACCTCTTTTGCAGGTATTTTGACAAACTGTTATAAAAATGTTAAAGTTTGCTGGTCCTAAAGATTTGTTTTTGGATAGTAAGCATTACATTGAGACAATTTTAATTCCACATATAAAAATGATTTGGGTTGACCTGAAACACCTAAAGGTTTTGTCACCTAAACAGTAACAGCTGTTTGCACATTCATGAACACAATCCATAAAAATACAACATTAAAATTTATCTGAATTAAAAAAGAAATAATCTAAATATTACTTTGAACTTTATAAGTATGTACTTCTGCAATTATAAAATTCACAGTTAAATCTTTCTACCTGAAGTGACCAGGCTCTGAGGACCCACACCATTTCTACCCAAGATCAGGCACTGGGGGCTCTGCACTGCCTTTGCCCAGTCCTGCATGTAGGGATAAGGTTCCAAGGCCTTGGACTACCTCTGCCCAGTCCTGTGCACTGGGATCAGGCTGGAATTAAGCTCATGTGCAGGGATTGGGTTATGAGGCCTTATGCCACTTCTGCCCAGTGCCATATGCTGGATTGGACTTCAGGTGCCATGTACAATTCCCGTGTGCAAGGATTGGGTGCTGTGATGCTCTGTACACCCTCAGACCTGTAGGGAGCCCCATGAGCCAGATGACAAGGTACCAGGGAACAGATCCGGCTTGCAGGCCGGGGGTTCAGTACTACTGGTTTAGTACTACTTGATACTCTGTTTTTTTCAATAATTTACACTCAACATTTTTAACTAGCAAAAAAAATTTTTTCCCCATAAACACTCCCCCAATTAACTCGTCAGATGTGTCACTTTGAATCTAAAAATGTGTTAAAGATCAGCCAAGAACATGAACCTCTTCAAACTGAAAAAGAAATATGACTTGACACAGTTTATGATAGTGCTACAATTTCAAGTCTCAAGAGAGAGATGGCTGAATTGGTGTCAATTACTATGTTATCTTACATAAAGCTTCGTTTTATTTTTCAACCTCAACAATACGTGGCTTAAAAGGCCCTACATTTTAGATTTAGAAGAAAAGAACATTAAAAAAAATCTCTAATCAGCTCCAAGAAAAAAAGTTGATATACTATAAAAAATGAATATAAAATATGAAGGGCCCCCCCATAGCAGAACTTTTGTCTAAAAATTACACACTGAAATTGAAAATGAACAATCAGACTGGAATCCGCTTACTACTTTCTTAATATAAATGCAATTATTCTAGATTCAAATTTGCATTGCTTGCCAAACCCACACAGTATATTAAAGATTTCATTTATTTCATATTGTTTGCTTAAGGTCACGATACCTACAAATCATGAGACTGCAAGAACAGACATTTCGTACTCCTGTTACCAGAATAAAGGATGCCATTTTACAAATTATCTGGCATATATAATCTTTTCAAGGGAATTTGATGACCTTGAGATAATGCTAACTGCTGCAAGAAATCTTCAACTCTGACAGCTGTAATGCCTTTTAAATCAGGAGTCAGTGGCAAAGACGTGTGGCTTAGTGAAGGGGTAGGTAACTTTTTTCAGCTGCAGGCCATAATGACCCACTCCAGGTCAGAGGCAGATGGGCACATGGGTTTTAGGACCCACCTGCAACCAGCACTTGTCCCCTTGGTATCGTGGATTGAGCACCTAGAGTCAAAGCCCCCTGCCACCAAATGCTGTCAAAGCACTACGTCTGCAGGCTGGATCCAATGGTTCTGTGGGCTGTATTCAGCCCACAGGGCCATACGGTGCCAACCTCTTGCTCACTGGATTCCACTCTTCTCTTTAGTAAACCATAAGCTGCAGCAAAATGTAAGGTGATAGGTGCAGTTCAGCTAATGTTTTTCATCCTGAAATCAATTACTTTTAGAATCATGAGATGCATTACAAGTGAGAGTAGCTTGACTTTGTTTTTTGTTGAATGAAAGGCACTCTGAAAAAGATAGTACATAAATTGTTAGGGTCAAAAAGTCAATGAATCTTTTCTTATTTGCTACAATATATGAAGCACTATTTTCTGAAAATGCCTGAGCTCTGTTTTGAAAAATGAACAAAAACACAACCCCAGCTCTCATGTGGGAACTTAGGGCTAACAAATTAACGTTCTTGTGCAATAAAGGAAAACAGTTTGTCATATGATCAGATTTCAACTTAAAGTTAATAATTAAAAACAGTGAGTAAAATAAAGTATATTAAAATTTGTAAGAAATACCTAGTGTGTGAAATGCCTATTTCACATAATCTTATTTTAAATACATATGTTTCTCCTGTAAGGTTAACCACAAAACATTAAATTTGGCAGTACTACAATAATTTGAGTTGCTTCCAATTCATCTCTTAATTTTTGTAATCATATTTAAAGCTGAATGGATTCATCAGTTATTCATTTAATTCTGTTACACAATCATATCAATTTTTCATTTTCTTATTTTATTTAAAACACATTTTTCAGCTTTAGTTTTGCTTGGATGAATACTTTCTAGTTTATAATTAACATAGCTAAAGGCAAAACAGCCTACTTTTTCAAATTATATCTATGCCTCTCCCTACGTAGCAGTCAGTTACATTACGTTACAGCTACATCACTAAGGCAACGTCAAGAGAATGACCTTTGCAACTTAGACTGATTCCTTCTCAAATCTCAAGTATGGCTCACTAGATGCTGGCAGACATTTCTGTACAGTTTATTTCAACCTCACTGCTTCAGAATTCAGTGTGATATCATGTACTGTAAAACATAGCACTGCCATAATTTTGTCCTTCAGGGTGTCTGGACAGGTTACGGAATTTGCCTAGCTCTTTGGCTAGTTATAATAGAGTATTTTTAAAGATCCAATATAGTATTCCCCTTACAAAGTAATACTATACAGGACACAAAGCAAATCATTGAATTAAAAAAATGCGCACATGTTATTTATATACATCATATATATCATACATATCTATCACAAATATCAAACATATAAATATATAATGCATGTACTTATATGTATACATACATGCACACATATTTACATATACACACAGATACACACACACACACACACACAAAAGTCTTGCCATATTCATAAGCTGGACTTGATTAGGTTGTAATTTAAATACATTGACACAAGTATCTGGTACACTTCTGAATTAAAAGGACACAGCTAGAAATCTAGTCAAAATTAAAATAGTTAAAAATAGCTACAGGTTCTACACCTACTCATGAGACAGTCTGCCAAATGTTGTGGTTTTAAAATCACATTTCTTTATTACACTTTCTCTTACTCTTGCTGTTATGCAAAAAACCCCACAAAAACAACAGTGTTAAAAATAACTATGGCCCAGCAACACACACAAAAGCTTGTTTTACTTTAAGCATATGAGTAATTTAGCTATAAAGGGGCCTTTCAAGTGATTAAATGTTTTGCTGAATCAGAGCCTGAAGTTTCACTGTAGCAGTATGATCTTTAGATGCAAACCCTCCTATCTGTGTGAAAGACAACTAGTGTCATTAGTGGCTGGGCTTTCATCAAAAGTTAAACCATAAGAGCACATAGTGGTCTTAGCAAATTTTAATTAAGGACCACACACACACACACACACACACACACACCCTTATATATAATCCTTGGGCTGGCTCTACTCATTATTCAGATATTTTATTTTATTCAGATAATATATACATTTGAATAATGAGTAGAGCCAGCCTTAAAAAAAACCAAAAGAAATTAAAGCTGTTACAGGAGTTAGGTGTTGTATGCCTTACTTTTCCATTTTGAATTGTTTTTACACAAAACAACAATTTTTACCTGTTAAATTCGTATTTTTCCCCAGTACATTTTCCTCCAAAGCAGATGTTAAACATACAGCCTGCAGGCTCAATCTGTCCCATGAAGGCAGATTTTCACAGGCTGGACCGCCCAACCTTACAGGCCAGATTCAGCCTAAGGGGCTTGTTCCTGTAGCTCCCAAAGCTCCTGCTCCAGCCACATTAATCCCCACATTGCCAGAGCTGCTGTTGCAGTGTAGCTGTGAACACGGAGTCACTGCTGCTGACCTCCCCATAACCTAGCTACTACCAAAATCAGGTTTTTGTCACCCCAGCAAGTAATATCAGCAGCAGGGGAAAAGAGAGGGGAAGGGGAACTGAGCAGCAGAGACTTTAACTTCTGTGTTCCTGAGGATGCTGAAACAGTGATGCTAGCATCTGTAGGGATTAATACTGGTTAGCACTATGGACGAAAGGGACTTGGGGGTCATGATTGACCACAAGATGAACATAAGCCTTCAATGTAATGCTGCTGCTAGTAAAGCAAGCAAAATGCTGGCTTGCATCCATAGATACTTCTCAACCAAATCCCAGGACGTCATTCTTCCATTGTACTCAGCTTTGGTGAGGCCGCAGCTGGAGTACTGCATCCAATTTTGGGCTCCACAATGTGCAGAAGGTTGAGAGAGTCCAGAGGAGAGCCACGCACATGATCAAAGGTCAGGAAAACAGACTTCATGATGAGAGGCTGAGAGCCATGAGACTCTTTAGCTTGGAAAAGCGCAGGCTCAGGGATGATCTGATGGCCACCTATAAGTTTATCGGGGCGCTCACCAGGATCTGGGGGAATGTCTGTTCACAAGAGCACCCCAAGAGATGACAAGGTTGAACAGTCACAAACTCCTCCATGACCGTTTCAGGCTGGACATAAGGAAGAACTTCTTTACTGTCCAAGCCCCCAAGGTTTGGAATAGACTGCCACCGGAGGGGGTTCAAGCACCTACTTTGAACGCCTTCAAGAGAAATGTGGATGTTTATCTTGCTGGGATCCTATGACCCCTGCTGACTTCCTGCCCCTGGGGCAGTTGGCTGGACTCAATGATCTTCTGAGGTCCCTTCCAGCCCTGATATCTATGAATCTATGAATACTGCTGCCAATACCCACACTCAGGATTTAGGCAGCAGGAAGTCCTGGGGTCTGCATTCAGTCTGCATGGCCAAACAAGTTGGACATTCATGCTCTAAAGCATCTGCACCTGGCTACTGCTGGTAACTGGCAACTCACACCAGACAGAACACCGATTGGTAGGGTCACTGTTTCTCTTATGTGGGTATACAAAGGAGAAAAGGAAACTGACTGGTTGTCCACAAGTCCCTGTCCCACTACACCAAATCATAAATGGTAGCTTTGGAGACAAGGAGAACTTTTTTGGAAAGTAACTTTTAATTACCCAGATTCATATAAAATTATTAGAACAAGTTGCTAGTTTTACTGTAAGAGATAATAGTGCCAGCTTTTATCCATACACGCCAGTTTTTAGTAGCAGATATTGGTTTCACAAAATAAACAGGAATGACCTTCTAGAGTAGTTACAAAGAATGAGGCTGCTGTTACGGGACTGGGCTGGAACAGCAGTGCTGGCTGTGTGCCACTGCTACAGGGCTTGGCTGGAGCTATGTTCCATGCCCTGGGCTGCAGCAGGGACGGAGCCTGCTGGTGCCAAGCAAAAGTAAAGGGGAGCGAGGTTGAGAGATAGGTGTGTGGGGGGAGATATTGTGGGAGGGGATGGGAAAAACAGGGTTTGGGGACCTGAGGCTGCGGGTGGCAGAAGTGGTATGGAGAAGGGATAACAGGGTAAGGGGGAAATCAGGGCAACCTGAGGCTGTGCGGTGACAGGCATAATATGGGGAGCAAGGTGGTTGAAGATGGCAGGTAGCAGTGGGTAAGCTGCCCGCCTGCCTCTCTGTCTGCCCCACCACCTCCACAATGCCTGCCCCCTATTAGCTGCCCCCACTACCTGCCCCAGTATTGCCCCTCCCATCACCTCTTCTTCCAACACCTGCAGTAGTGGAGGAGCACAAATTTAGGATGATCCTCCAATAATTAGGTTCCATACATGGAAAATTATAACAAACTTACATATTTTCTGTGTGCAGAAATTAATTACTGGGGGGTCAACTTACATTCAGAGTTGTTTTATATTCAAATAAATATGGTAATATTTCTTGAGGGTTGTGTTAATAATTCATTTTTCTGTCTTTTTATTATGCCTAAAAAAAGGAGAAAACACCCTCATGCATACCACTTTTATTAAATTAATTTAAAAAACTGGATGAATGTTTCAAAAGTTTTGATTACCATGTGCCCGAAGTAGAGCTTCTGCAGTAAACAGTGGGGCTTGAAGCATGTCAGCAGATTCTACAATCAGCATATCCTTTAGCCTTCGCAAATCCTGAAGTCTTAGTCCCTCATATGGCTTTGAAAAGAAGGAGGAAGAAGAGTTAGTTTACAGCACAAGCAGTTTTTCAGGTAACCACTATTTGGAATTAAAGAGGTAACAATAATATGAGCACTTTAGCTACCCAACAACGACCTCAACCCTCAGGTAAAGGGAATGCCTTTGTGAGTGGATAAGATGGGGTAAAACACTTTCGTCTGATTCTATGCTGTGCAGATAGACAACTATTCCAAAGTCTATGAGCATACTGTAATTTACATCAAATTTCACAGGTTTAAAAAAAACAACAACCCCCCACCAAAAAAACAACCCAAAAAAACAACCCCCACCCCTCCCCAAAGCCAGAAGAAGATATTTCAAGAGCTTGCTTGTTAGGTTTGGAGGCTCTGTATTAAATTATTAACTGACCTATTAGCAGTGACCCCCTTAAAATATCTCCAAAATTAGCCATTGCTTACATTACAAAGTTCTGCCAGCAGCATAACACAGGTTAGGAGAGTGAAAAGTATGCATCTCCGCTGGCAAATCCCTTATGTGATGTAACTCTTCAGGCAGATGGTCACTTTTGGCAGAGCTCTGTCCACATGAAGAGGCCTGGCTACTTGTGGCATTGCTGCTGTGTATGCAGCAACAGCAGTCCCTGTACTGCACATGTAGCCTTACCAAACTTGCCTGGAACACATGATATGGCTGAAGAAAAGGAAGTTAATTTTTCCAAAAAGAATGATTCAACTCAATAATTAACCATTAGAATTCTGAGACAAAGAATTCAAAATGCCTGCATGTCCAGATCAGCCACAGAGAGACCTTGTGCTCTGACCAGACCCAACTGCATGCCAAGTGAGATCTAGCACATGGAGTCATGTTATCCAGCTCATGGGGTTCCCCGAGGTTCCAGAAATTAGGCAGCAGGGGAATGGCAACTAATACTGCACTCCAGGCCAGATGACGTGGCTCTGCAGGCTGGATGTGGCCCGTGGACCGGAGGATAAGCACCACGGCTTTCAGCCAAAGTGGCTCCAGACATTACCACTGAGAAGAATCAGCGGTTGCCCAGTGGTCTCAAAGTAGCATTTCCTATTATAGTGTTAATGGGGTCAGGTTACAAGACACAGTTTATATGACCTAGACATTGGAAGTATGTCCTTAAACTCTGCAATCTCACTTCTAAAAACAAGAAAGGAAACATATGGTGATGGTATAAATACATTTTCCATTGATGCAGATGGAGAACCTGAATGAGGTAGTAAAGGGAAAACAAGAGGAATGTTATGTAATGTGCCTTGGTTGTTTTAAGTACAGAAGACTGTTTAAAAGACACATGCCACTGGAGACTAGGGGGTATGAAATGAATTCAGGCATGAGTAGGAACTGGCTGGCTGCAAATGGTAGCATAATCTTATTACACAGAGCAGGAAGGACACAGAGCTCTGATTCACTGTTCAGATGAGTCATCATTATTTATTACTTGTGTTATTCTTTCACTCGAAGCCTTAGCTAAATATCAGAACCCTACTGTGCTAGACACTATACAAAGGAGATTGCAATCTAAATTAAGTCTACACAGTCTTATACTCTCATGCTGACAACAGAAGGAATGGGGAAGGTGATATGCTAAGTTTTTCAATAGTTTTTATTTACATTTATACCAAGTTCAGTAAAAAAGTGCTCACCCCTCTCTGCATATCCTCAACAAATTCTCAAAAATACATATATTAAGATAAATAATAGACTTCAGAAATAATCAACAAAAAAGTCTGCCCAATCAGTAACATAAATACCTATGGATAATACAGCCTGCCCTGCTTTTTGTATCTGGACAGTTTCCCAGACTAGTTTGAAAAAGGGCACTGGGACTACAGTCAGATTTATGCTTCTGGTCGTTTCTGCGAAGGGTCAGAGGCAGCTATCCTTGAAGCCTCTGTAACCAGCTACTGTGAATGATGTCCTTGGCCTTTATCTAGGAAGCTCAAGTTTGAGGAAGGTTCCTATTACTTTTCCGTTGATAGATACCCATATTATAGCTAAGGACAATTGTATCCTTATTGGTCTCTGCTAAAGTAAAAATGGGTCACTTACTTTATAGCATACTTGAATTTGACTGACCTACTTACAAAACAGTTAATTTATAAAATCCATTTCAGATAGAAAGAGATACAAACAGCTGGGTGCTCAAGTGATTATGTTTGATTGGATATGCTTTAAAAAAATCCTGAAGCGATGACTAAAACTTCTGGACTTGATTTGAATGGTACTTTAAAAAATAATTAAAAATATACATTGCTTCATGAGCACAATAGTCATCACTTAGAAAAAAAAGAATTCATAAGAAGTATATTTTTTCTTATAGAACTGCAACAAAAACGTACGCACAAGAGATAACAGTCCAACTTAAACTGAAGATTTGCACCAAATTATTATTATTAATTGGTTGGTTTTATGTTAAACACTGGCATTATTTCCCTTGAGTAATAAACTATTATATTATTTCCATTGGAACATTTCCCTCAAGACAGCAGGGATTTTGAGATTCTTGGGTTTTAAGAATTTTAATTTTATCCTTTTACACAGCGTGGAAAATATCCATATGAATGTGTTTTAAGAGAGAGATATAATTTATTCACAAAATACTACACTATTCCCAAGAAAAAGTTACCAAAGAATAATATTAAGGTGGCAGAATTAAGCAGTCAGAAATCTGGAAATGTCAGAATGAAAGATGTATACAATGAGAAACCCTTCAATCAGATCACTACCGCAAGATGGTACAGTCTTTAACTGTAAAAAGATGTGCAGTATCCAAGGTAATAGTATACATATTTTTCTGCCATTTTAGATCCATGTAGAGTTTGAGAGTCAAAGCAAATGATGTTCATGACAAATTCCCATTGAGCGTAAGGGGCTTTGGGAGGGAAAAAGTCCTAGAACTCTCCTAGCTTCAAGAGAAAGATCAACATTTGTAGTGAAAAGCTTTCTGTTTAACACCTTCTAACTATACGATGGTTTTAGTCACTACTTCAGTCCATGCAGACAGTTTTTCACTACAAACTTCAATTCTCATCATATTTACTATAGCTTCTGACTTCTACATACACCCCACACATCAAATTTATTACTAACTTTTTGAGACTATCAAATGGTTACACGATTATTAAAATACTATTATTCGCTGATTACAACCATGTTGAAATGTTTAATTGCATGTCAGCACTTTAGTACAAGATAAAAGTATTTTATATTTTTTCTGTTTTAATGTACTGTTAATGATAGAATACAACATAACTTTGTTGTATGGTTAAGAATATATTTTATATAGTTATTCTCTTCCTTGTACATTGAAACTGTATATTTTCAAAAAATGATTTGATAGTGCATGCGTGTACTACTACTACTTAATAAGCCATTATCTATGACAGGGACTAGCATGGCTATTTTGAGAGGGCAACATCATCTTTCTCATTTTCTTAAATGTGAACAGTGAAGATACAATACTTATAATGCTTGCTGTTCAGCATTCATTGGGAATTGTAAGGACTCAGTCAAATGTAAAACATTAATATCTGTATTGACTGGCAAATTTCTACAATATGTAGTAATGTGTGTGTAAAATGACTGAAAAAATTATAACTTTGTTAGTGTGATTTAGATTTCTCTCTATGCCCAGTATAGACCTAAAACTGTTCTGAGTGATCTCCTTGGAATTACTGCTCATTCCAAAGTGTTTCTATAATATACTCTATACAGTGCAGGATAGGGCTGAAATAAAGGTGCCCTTTACCTTGCAGGGCTACAAGACAAAGATAAACCAGCTTCTATTTTAGTAATAAGCAATGAACCAGAAAACTGTGAAGGTGAAACTACTAGGATCAATAAAAAAGTCATTAAAAAAAAATCAATAGAAATTTGTATTATTTGGGTTACTGCTGGCCTAACTTCAATATGTTTTAAGAAATAAACATTATTTTATTTTCCTATACATTATATTTATAGGGTATGTTGCCTCACTTTTTATTGTAGGTTAAATACAAAACTGAGGCAAATAATTTTTTTGGGAATTTTCCCCTAACCTGTTTTCTGCTAAACTATTTAAATTAAGCTACATTAGACATATTTGCAACCATCCACAATGATAAAGTAATTTTTAAGGGTTTGATCATTAAGTTTTATATGTCAGAGGCACACCTGCACTGCCTCAAGAGCTGTGCCAGAGAGCACTGGAGCAAGGCACAATGTGACTGGAGAGAGTGGGAGCAAGTGAGCTTAATGTTATGTACCCGGTAACTGCATTAAGGTAGCTACATTATTTCTATTTAGTTGCATGCGGTGGCCACAGTATGCATCACTACAGCACTCCCTGGCACAGTGTGGAAACAGCACATGCATGACCTCAGTATTTTTTTTTTTTTTTTTTACAGAAACATTCTGGTCATACTGGCATACATTACAATTAAGACATGATTACCCTGTTAATCGCACTATAAATAATAACCCTTGCAGACATTTAAGGAATTAATGAGCAATAAAATGGGAAACCAGTCACAAAAATATTCCACAAAATGTGTGTGATATTTGTGGCTGGTTTCCATCATGATTTAAATTGAACACATGGTGGGTAGTAACAAATGAGCCAATTCTAGACTCCTGTGCAGTGCTGGGGCTGGGACAGGCAATCAGCAGATTGTTGGCCCCAGCCCTGAGGCCACACCAGAATCAGTTACAGGCACAGGTGCAGTGCCAGGGTTAAGAACAAAAACCAGCTGATTGTCAGTCCTAGCCCCTGGACTGTGCCAGAGCTGGTTCAAGACTCCCACGCAGCTCCGGGGCTGAGTCCAACAATTAACTGATTGCCAGTCCCAGCCCCAGAATCACACCAGATCTGGTTGAAGACTCCAGTGTGGTGCTGGGATGGGACTGCTAATCAGCTTATTGTCAGTTTCATTCCTGGGACTGCTCTGGTTAACGCCGGGGTAGTTTTCAACTTGCTGGTGCACAGAATGTCTGGGATCATGATGCCAGGCTCCCCATGCACAAGCAAATAGTAATGGGAAATCACATGTCCTGCCATTCACATTTGTCATGGCACAAGGTGCGACTGTTAGAATCAGGGATGTGATCCCATTACTCCATTAAAAGAACATTTGCCAGAGGCCAAAATATTTTATGTTACTTTTCTTCTATATTGTGTTATGCAGAAACATATTTTAAAAACACACACACAAAAACCATTAAATATTTGGCTTATGTTTGCAATGGTTTTTAACAGCTAATTCATATTTGATTATTTATGCCCAAATCATATTAAAAAAGGAAAACTTAAAACCAGAAACATTTCTTGAAAAGGAAGTGTTTCAAGTGTTACCAATAGCAAATAAGATTTCAAAGGGGCTGATCTAGAGTTTGTGAGGATTGAGAGAAATGGATTTTATTCAGAAATGCTAATGAAAGAATAAGCAAAGCTGGTAGAAAATGGAAAACTCTTATATCACTTAAGCCAGGGGTGTCAAACATGCAACCTGAGTCACGTGGTTCACAGGGCTCTTAGGAGTGGGAATTCATGGGTGTGGCTTGCCACTGAAATCTAGGGTATGGAGCCACATCGGAGACACATGTCAGTGACACAGGACAAGCAGCAACTATGTTAACCACCACAGTTCCCTGACAGCACTCATCCTGCTGCCTCTGCCGCTTACCCTGCAGCCATATCTGGATCCAGTCCGTGAGGAGCCTTGTGGTTCAGATCAATCCCAAGGGGCTAGGTAAGTTTGACAACATGAACATCAGCTGAGTTGTATCTATAAAAGTGTTGGTTTGTTTTCTGTTTTGTCAGTTAAAGGCTCATGTTCCAGGAGGGCATGAAAAACAGAAGGTGATGCTGAACATCCTAACTCCACTTTTACCAAGTTTTGTGCCTATTCACTTCCCACTTTTTTTTTTTTATATATATATATATATATATATATATATATATATAAAGAAAGTGGGAGGAGTTGAGTATAACTCAGGGACAGTTGTGGGAGAAAGGGGATTGCTGTACATGTAGGTTTTCTGATCCTCAAGCTGTTACCTGGAGGTACCACAACTGGTAGGACTGATAGGGTAAGAGGATCCACTACTCATCTGGTGATATTGCACATAATCTTAGGTTCAGTCTGTAAAGGCCCACATACAAAAAACTATTCACAAGAGTCAAATCACAGAGCGGGTATGAACACATGTTCATTTGGATCACAACTCTTTTATAGGTTAAGTTACCATAGTTTAAACTTTTATCTGCCATGGGGTAAGAGTATGCACACAGGCAATTACCATGGATTAGCTAATGTAGATTACATCCATAACCCTTTTTAACTCTGGAAACTCATTTGTCTGCCCATACCTACATATCCGCACCCATACCTACTCTATAATTACACAAACCTCTAACTTACTGAGCAGAGCTAGGAGTTGGTAATGGAAATGGTTTTTCCATTTCAGGAAAACAGAAGGGATTTAAAACAAAAATCCTGAATCTAAACAGAAAGGCAATTCTTTGATTTTTTTTTTATTTTATTTTATTTTTTTTAGAGACCAACAAACATGGCTTCAGTCCATCAAACACTGCATTCAGGTAAGTTTGACATACTATAATTCTGACCACATTCAGTATTTCAAACTGGGAAACCAAAATTTTTACAATCAGAAAATCTCAAAAAGAAATGTTTTAATTTTTCTGAACTGCTTTTTACATATTTTTTTTAATGTTCCCTGAAAAATAGCTTGGCTTCACAGTTTTTCTGTGGGACATCTCACTGAAAAATTCCTAAGCAGTGCTTACAATCATGTCTCCCTGGCCCAAGTGCTGTGCATGCTACAACAGGCAAAGAAGGCCTGTTTATTCTTAAGGTCCTCCTGTCTCTGAGAAAAGTGATTATGGCATTCAATAAGCATGTCCCTTCTTAACTTCCTATCATCATTTCAGCAGAGTGCCTACGACACAAACCCAGAATTCCCATTTTCATTAGCCCCTCCAGTTTCTGTGCTGCATTCTTGATCCTGGAATACTTAGAAAAGCAAATCGTTTGAAGGAAGGATTTTATTTTGGGAATGTTTTGGCTAAATAACCCTAAATATACCCTGGTCTCTAATGGGGCATAACTATTTTCAAGACAATCTGTTCATGTCAATACATTTTATAACATTCTGAAGAGTAATAACTAGGGAAATATTTCAGCCCAAATGATCCCTTTTCCCCAAATGCCTTTACCCTGGTCTTACTCCTAACAAAGCATTTTCTAGGCTAAGTGGACTCTGCATGTACATAAGCATTTTGATCATGAAAAAATTAGCCTTAGTGAGGCCGCATCCATTTCTGGGCTCTACAATTCAGAAAGGATGTAGAGAATCCTGAAAGAGTCCAGGGGAGAGCCGTGCACATGATCAGAGGCAAGAGAGCAGGCCTTATGAAGACAGGCTGAGAGCCATGCACCCCCAGCCTGGAGAAGCATAGGCTCAGGGGTGACTTGGTGGCAGCCTATAAATCCATAAGGGGTATGCATCACGAACTGGGAGAATGTCTGTGGCACCCCAAGGGAAGACAAGGTCCAACAGTCACAAACTCCTGGAAGACCGTTTTAGACTGGACATAAGGGAAAACTTCTTAACTGTCCGAGTCCCCAGGGCCTGGAATAGACTCCCCCGCAGAGATGGTGCAAGCTCCTACTCTGGACACTTTCAAGAAATATCTGGATGTTTATCTTGCTGGGATCCTTTGACCCTAGCTGACTTCCTGCCCCTTGGGCAGGGGCTGGACCCAATGATCTTGCAAGGTCCCTTCAGCCCTAATGTCTATGAAATCTATTTCTAAAGCAGTCTGCCTAAATACACACATTTTTTAAACATACCAAAAAAAAAGCGTGTCATTTGGGGGCACTGGTCATTTTGAGACGGAATTATCTAACATTTACTCCCAAGATTGGATTATACTTGGGTCTCAAATGATATAGCAAATTCCAAGTTGATCCGACTCAAACACTGAAATTTAGAGCACTTAGAAAAAAGAGCACTTAGAAAAAAGGCCTTAACACAGTTAAGGTGTTCCTACCTTGCAGCTCTGCCTTCATTTAATTTTTTACTCTCTGCAGTGAGATAAGGAATCTTATTAAAATAAGATAAATTGAGAAGCAGAGGACTCTGTATAAATCTCTTGACCAAGTGACTCCAAGTTTGCACCACTTTCTCTTACCTAACATTTAGACTTTCTGATGCTACTTGTACAGTTTAGAGCACTTTGGACTTCTCTTCATGGGGTCACTCATGAAAGTTAAGAATAACCAACTAAATGTGTGAAATTAATGCATACAAATGCAAGCACATTAAATCCCATATACCTAATTTTTGGTGTCAAATCAGGAATAACTGGTCTGAAAATTGGATTAAGCTAAAATGGAATAAGGCACTCTTTTTCTGAAATAAGACTGTCCACATATGGAATTATTTTGAGAAATAGCCATCATATTTTTTTTACTCTTACCTTAATCCATACTATCTTTCAACTGTCGTAAAATCTTAAGAGAAAGATTAAGCTCAATTAGGCTGAAGCAACTTTTTTGAATGAGAGCACGCACACATTTAAGGGCACTTTTAAAAGTGGACTTGAAATAACTTAAACACTTTGGCTTTATGCCATCAGTTAAAACATAATGCCATGTAGACAAATCCTTAGGGATCAGACGCACAATATACCCCAGTGTGAACAAGGAGTGGACACGCACCTGAAAATGCCTGAAATCTAAGACAACTGAAAAGAGCAATCTCTGTTGCTATCCTGTTTCAGTACACAATTTGGTTCGCAAAACTTGAAATAAATGTTACTACCTTTTGAAATACTGCATAGTTTAGCTACTTCTTGGTAATATTCACTAATTGAGAGAGCGGGAGTTCCACTCCAGATCGTCTGATTTCCCCTATCCTTGGTCAGAATGCTATCATAGGACATTTAAAATTTTGAAAGTTGATCTTTTAGGGAGGCTATATCCCCCAATGTCCTGGCCAAAATAATCCAAAATTGGCATCACTAAATCTATTCCTGGCTTTGATGATGCATAGTTTCTTTGAAAACAATCGGGTTTATCTGTGTATGTAGAGCACTTGGAAATATTTTGAATAAAAGGTTCTTTCCAGCTTTAACAACAGAATTGCTACTACTCTTTCACAGTATAGGCACACGAGTAGTTCCATTGAAGTCAATAAATCTAGAGATGTGTCCAAAATTAAGCAAATATGTGTTTTCTTAATTCAGGGCCCCTGTCATGAAGTACCTGCCACAATGAGCGATTTATAAAACCAAAAAGTATTTTTGTAATTCAAAAATTTTGCTTCACCTCTCTTTTGTCTAAAGCAGCATATTCAGCTTCAATGCTTTCAGCTTCAGGATCTCGTGAGAATACCATTCGAGATTCAAGGTTCAGGGCCAACTCTTTGTGGTGCTGCTTCTCTGCACAGTCACAGGGAGTATCTTTATTTTCATTTTCCGCAAACAAATCTCCACCATGCTTTACTAGAAGCTGAAAGTAAAAAAGCAAAGTCAAGAAGTATCAATTACTGATTCTAAATATGTTTAATAAACAGGAATCAAATATGTACTAATACGTAAAAGGTACAAAGAGCAGCTTGCAAAATTGCAAAGGGATTACAGAAATTTTTTTGTAAATGTTTAAATAAAATATTCCAATTCATCTTGTTTAACAGCTGGATACCATGTTTGTCCTAGTTAGCCAGCTTTCTTGGAATTTATTTTTAAATTAGCAAGAAATCATGCTATTACCATTTGTAAATAATCCCAACACAGTTGCAAATTTACAAAATTAGCTTTTCAACAAATGTCCAAGTAACAAATCAAATTCAGATAAAAAATTGATCAACATCAAAATGATAAAATATTTTGTAAACATTAAAACCTGAAGAACTCTGATATTTGTCTTGAGAATTCCAAGAATGCTAAGAACGATTCACTTTTACCCTCTCCTGCTCCACCCTAGTTTTAGCTCTCCCATCTGTCTATGCTCCTCATTGCCATTCTTAAATAAAAACTGTCCTTTTTCCCCATATCCTTCCCTCCAAAAGCATCAGAAGATCCCACCAGCTCTCCAAAGCAGCAAGTCTTATACTTCCCAACTAGATTACCTCCCCATTACAGTAATATAGAACAGCATAGGTCAGTGACCTTGGTAGTAGTAATAGCATTTAATGAACAGTGTATACCCACAAGAGGATCATTACTAACATATAGGCTAAGGATATGGACAGACATTCATGTGACACACTCCAAATCTTGCTCCAATCTGGAGTGTTTAGCACCTCCCTCAAAGATCAGTACTAGGCAGTTATCTCCCAATGTATTACATACAAATCTGCACTGTACAACAATATTAAAAAATTAGATGGCTAGGAAAAATAGCCTATTGTGGAAGGCAGATTGATACAGTTGAGAGTGAAGACCAAGGCCAGATCCCATCAGGTTAAACAGAACCAAGGAGTCAAAAAGAGAGCGTATGTAAGAGCACATAGTGCCTTTCTTCCCATAGTTTGAAGTATTTACTGCATTTACCAAAGCTAAAAAAATATGGGAAAGGGCTAGCAGAGCTAACAGGCCAATTCAGCATGAATCTAAAATATAATCAGAGACTAAACATAATTGTTAAAACAACAAGCAGTGTCCTGTAATACTTGTTTAAAATCCATTCCATAGGAGACCTTCCAATTGAGTAGGATTCACAATTAAGAGGTCTTTGATTATGTGGATGATACCATTCAGTATTTTCACAAATATTACATTTGTTCTCACTGCTAAAAGATAAGTTAATTTTAAGTATGCTCCTTACAGTCTGCAGAGCATTCGCTTCTATCAGTGGTTGAAGGCTACGCAGTACAGGAGTAGCAAAATTAGGTGTGGGCAAGGAAGGCACCAGTCCCAGGTGCCAATTTAAAAGGAGCATCAGAATGGTAGCCCCTGTAGAGCCACTGCCTCAGAAACAGCAGCTTGCTCTGGGCACCAGTGGCCTACATGATGGCAGCCTATGCTGAGGCAGCACCCCATGTGTAAGACCCTATACCAGTAACCCCAGCTCTGTGAAATTCAGTACTCCCCCCCATCACATATGCCAAAATTGCTAGTTAAGCTATGTAGTAAAGAAGTCTAAGCTGTTTGTGATATAGGAGTGAGACCTTCAGCATCTTCCAGTCTGAGCTATTGAGGATTAAATCAGTTTTAAAAATCTGATTCAGACATCTGTCTGTTCCATTTTTCCCCCGGTATATATACATTTCTTTACTGTTAAATTCCTTTAATTCATTATCATTTTTATTGGCTAACATAGTTCTTCCTCATAACATATGGGGTATCTCACAAAATTACATTTATGTGTATGCAGTCTGGTTTTCTTTTGATCTCTCTTTAGTTGGTAAGATGTCTCATTACATACATATATGTCTCATTGCATTCATTTAATTTATTTGGGTTCCCATCTTTTGCTAGACTTGACCTGCTAGTCAACTATTTCCTCTCTTACAGATAAATAAACATAATATGGACATTTTCCTTATCTTTGTAACTCAAATTTTGTATTAAAATGTTACAGCTGTAGCAAGCACATATGTACTAACATAACCACAAGTTTGCATACTGATATCAAGTTTTACCTCTACACAGGTTTTCATCCCTGAGGCAGCAGCATAGTGCAAAGGTGTATTTTTTTTGTTATCAACAGCATCAATGCCTGCTCTTTCATATTCTCCTTCATCAAGCTTTGCTCCTTTCCATTTTAGGATCATCTGCAGACAATCTGCTCTTCTGAAGTCATCTTCTGAGGGTCGTGTCAAGCGAGGATGGAGTGCCCCTTCGGATATCATAATTTGAGGTCCCATACACAGTAAGTGCATAGACGTCTCATTGTGCACATTTCGTTTATTGGGGTTTCCATCTCGAACAAAAAGAAAAGTCCTATATGGAAAAATGAAAAGTGAAAATAATCAGTATATACTGTAGTTTACTTAGTAAGCTGAAGCAGCAAAGTTATTTTTCCTGCTATTTTCTCCTCCAGCCAAAATGTTGTTTATCTATGTAAATTATGTTTATCTATGTAAATTAAATCTATTCATAGGTGTAAAAAGCCAGATACTATCTCAATCACTTGAAGTTTGCTGCTAAAATTTCTAAACAAAAATAAAAACATTATTCATTTCTTTCTGTGTAGCACTCTAAATTGCTTTAAAAAACCCTCTGAATTTTCCAAAGGTTTTAAATTACTTTGACCTTCCCTTTATTTGAGGAACGCCAATAGCACTATTTCCAGAATGTCTAAATCAGGGAGGAACAAAAATCTGGCCTGCCAACTGACTGTATCCAGCCCATGGCTAGACACTTGCCAAGTGAATGGATCCAACCAATGGGTGGGTGGTAACTCTGGCAGCCATGTGATGCTTGGCATCCAGGGCTGCTTCCAGCATGCTGGGTGCTCTCTCTCTCTCTCTCTCTGGCTGGGACTATGACCAGTGTGGAAGCAGAAACATCAACCTGCAGCTGCCCAAACTCAGCTAGCAGCTTCCAGGTTGGGGCTTCAGGCATGGGGCGAGGTGTGCTACAGCTATGGTCAGGTTTAGGCTTCCATACTGGTCACAGCCTGTAGCTGTAACACATCCTGCACTTTCCCTGAGTGTCTGGAGCCCCAACCTGGAAGCTGACGGCTGTGTTTGGGCAGCTGTGGATGTGGCCAGGTCTGACGAGGGTGATGGATGGGGAAGAGGGTAGCACACGCTAAAGCTGGGGGCGGGTAGACTCCAACTGTGGAGGATGAGGAGGTGCTAAAGATGCAGGCAGGTTCAAGCTTCTGTGTTAGTTGCAGCTCTGGGAAGAAGGGATGGGGAGAGGGAGAGGTGTAGGCTTCGACATGTCACCAAAACTCATTAAGTGGCTCACCAACCCAAATAACTGTCCGCTCCTGTTCTAAATCCTGCTTGGAATGCTAACTATCTTAGTTCTCTCAATAGTGTCTCTCTTGCAGGCAGAAATACTCCAAGCTATTGTCCATTACTATTTGGAGTGAATAACTACCAAGATCAGTCATAAGCTAAACTCCTCAAACAGGCTGTCACGGACCTGCCAAACACCCATAAGTTGAGTACTTTACTTACAATAAGTAACAAAATAAAGTTCTTGTGCAATTAATATAAGTAACAAATAAACCAACAACCACATTTAGGATAAATTCTACATATTAAATAAAAAATTAGCACACCAAATTAATATCCTGACAGATAATTTATATTCACCTAGTCATTACCCTTAATAACATTCTATGTAATGGATAATACACAGCTGTTAAGAGCTACAAATATATTGTTCCACCCATCAGAGCCAGAGCCTTTTATAAAAGACAGAATTTCTATCTTCTCCTCCATGGCGCAAAGTTGCACAATTTTTCTTTAAAACATTTTAAAATTAATTAAAATTTTCTTGCTAGCATTGCAAGTACCAAGGAAAGATCCTTTATGTGGCTTTGCTTTTGTAATGCTATTCCTTACACTGGATGGATCAGGGAGCATTACACTAGCCCAGTGGGTCCTAACCTGACTGGACCACTAGGTTCTACTGAAATAACTCCCATTTTATTCTTAAGGGAATGTGAGTTATTGGTAATTTGGTGACTCTTTTTCTATGGGAGTGACAAGGGATCTGCAGTAGGGTTGTTAATTTAATGGGAAAGCAGGACAGTTACGGGTGACAGAGGAAGAAACATGGGAAAGAACTATGCATAAAACTAAGCAAGAAGGATCACCTAGGACTGGGGTTGTTGACCGGGGGTACACATACCTCTGGGAGTACTTGGGAAGGCACTAGGGGGTACGTACAGGTGGGCAGGGATGGAGAACTGCCACCAACCACCCCATCGTGCCACCTGCCAGGAGCAGAGTCAGGGTGGGGCAAGGGCAGCAGTGCCCTTCTGTGGGCTGCACAGGCACCACCTGGTCAGTCGGACGTGGGGGGAGGCAGGGAGCTTATGCAGTGGCTGCTGCCATCCACTACCCCACGATGCTGCCACTCTGTGTCCAGCTGCGTGCCACCCCCCTCCCCTGGGAAAAGGTTGAAAAGATTGAAAACCCTTGACCTAGGAGATAGATAGAAGATAGAATAAAGAAGAATGTGGCATCTGTTCTTGAAGGTCCTTTGCAGAGATATTCTCCCAACTGTTCCTACAAGCTCAACCACGTGCAAAAAAAAAAATCAACAAAACTCCCTGTCCGCCCACCTTCAAGCTGCTCCTTCACTTATTATGGGTCCTTTCTTCAAACTACCTTACATCTTACAAGAAACAGAAGAACCCAAAACAATATTTAATCATTTATATTCCTATTTTCTTAATTTAAAATGTGTTCTGGAATCTTCATTGACAGGTAAGCTATTGACAGGGCAGACATCACTGTCTGACAGAAAAAAAATACTCTCTGCTATAAGCAAAATGAAGACTGATAGAAAATATTGACTGTTTAAAATTTTTTTTTAAATTCCCACTGCTTGTGTTAGTGCTGCCAGTTTTCCATTTTTGAACAGATGACTTATTTATACTATCTGCATTTTTTTCCTAATTTTTACCATAGTCCTTTGAAAGGAAACAGGTCTGCCCTCAGTGTTTTCATGGGAGGCAGCCTTTTTACATTCTTTTAACCAGTCTAAGGTGATAGACAGAAATTATGAAATTATAAGACTTAAAGTAAAATAATTATCTGGTAGCTCCCTACAGTCATTTTCTAATGATTCTAAACTGACCCTAGAATATTTGCTGCACAAGGTTCAGCTATAAAACCTTTATACCCAGAAATAAACAACATGAACCAAGACAAAATGGAAAACTGAAGCACATACAGTCTCAAGAATCTTGTAATTCAGAGAATATATGTATTAATTAACTAATAACAGGAGGCGTTTATAAAATATATCATCCATAAAGTAGCAGTTAAATAGGGTATAAGAAATAATGGAAAGATTTGAGAATAAAGACATTTAAATGTGATATCATGACCTTTTAGCATTCAGGCTTTTCATAAAATATATTCCAGGTTTTAATGAAGAGCTAACTGCTATACTACAGCTAATTATGGAAATATTTGATTATATTTACCAACTTAATAGAAATGTACAAAGATCAGTTAAAACATCTTTGATAGTAAGTAGCTAGCTAAATGTTCTAGTCCATCCTCTTCCTTGTTTCTTGTATATGCCCCCTCAGGTGTGGTATCAGGAAGGTGTCTTTACCTCTCCTGGGATCCAATTTTACAATTCTCACACATTTTGACCAGGGCCTGGATTACTGTATTCTGTGCATCAACTATATTCACACAATAGCTTTAAATGTGTTCAGTACATAATAGCTTTTCCTCTTTGGAAATCTATGATCAGTGGTAAAAGTGTGATCAGACAGCCTTTTAAAACTATAATATTATTATTATATATATATAATATATTATTATTATATATATAATATAATATTATTATATTATATATATAATATTATATTATATTATAATATATATATGTAACTATAACTATTTTAATAGGAACAAAGTATTCAGAGACAAAGGATTTTGAAACAAATGGTCCTATGCATAAGTCTATTTTACGTACAAGTTACAATTCCTGATGGTAGCCCAAGCAGACCTGATGCTGTTAGACATTCTAGCAGATGTTGAGTATTAATCTGCTTCCCATTTAATATAAACGTCTTGTATCCTTCCTACTTGCTGAGATAGTAAAAATGTCAGTAACCTGATTAATACACAGTTGACAAAGTATTCTGTTCTGTCCCCTTTAGTTCATAGGTAGTCATGAAGTAATGGACCAGAAATGAAACCTAATGAATATGTAAATGAAAAACATAACGGTGTAGTTGGGTAAAAATAATTAATTGGCTTGAATTTGGGCTTGTTACGACTCATGAGTGGCAAGATATCTGACTTAATAGGACCTTTATACCAAATGTCATAACATGTATTTTTATGTAATGCATTTTCAGAAGACTTAATTCTATGGAAAGTGTTTGGAGACTAGTGATGGATTTGATTACAAAAAAATTAGACAAAATAGAGACCAGCCTTAATCTTGCCCATCCAGGTTCTCAAGTGATATAATTTTATTAATTCTTAAAATCTGACTCCCTATTCTTCTTTTACCATATGTTGGTATCATTCTCTCTTCTGTTAATTCCTTATCCCTACTTCTTTTTCTACCTATCCTACTATAACTGCATCCTCATTTCAACTACTCATACATTAACTTTAAGCTGCAATAAGAAAAGGAAAACTCTTAAGAAGGGTGTTCACCCCAATTCTTTTATTCAGCAGTCCTCCTGAGGTCTTGTCTATTGTCTCTATTTCTGAAGCATATAGAAACAAAATCACAGTTACTGTATTTACTTGAATACTTGAATACAAGATGGAGTTTTTTCTTTCAATCATCTTACAATCATCTTACAATCACATACAAGGAAACCTCATTATTATCTATCATTCTTCTTGACGGTTCTTCACAGACAAAGATGTTAGGAAGTTAACTGTCCACGCCAGTTGCAGGCCTGCTGGTGACTAATGAGTCCAACTGCAGAGAAGCAAATCCTGTTGCAATGGTTACACATGTATGGCTGATTGCTGCTAGAGGGTGTGTATATCATTAAACTGCTGCCAAATGCAGCATGTGCTAAGTATTGGAAACCAACTATGAAACTGATTAAACGCAGCTAACACTGAGCATGATTATAAAACCAATGGCCCACAGTGGACAAACTTACTGGTGGGAACCTACCACAAGGATACATTAGTGAAGCCCATATAACTAAGATATATATGTGACAGGGGCAAACTTTCATGCCCACTTCACTCTCCTGCCACACTTTGGTGTAATAGTATTGAGATGTTAATTAGGCGGGAGGCTGCCCATTTTGGACCCCAAATGTCAAAGAGAATATCCGAGCTCTGTTCCACCCCCACACAGTGGCCCAAGCCTCACAGATGACATCACAGGCAGCTAAACTCAGCTGTACCCTTCACCCCCTTAGCTGTGGTACCCTCTCTAGGACCTTCAGCTCCCCCTTAGGCCCTGCCCGCATCTCAGGCCAGTTGGAATTCTGAGACTCTCTGCTCTGGGCATCCCTCGTGGTGGGCCACCTTGGCCCTTCGACCCCCCTTTGGGTCCTGGCCCCAGCACGGGCCTGTCAAGGGTCCCTCCGGACAAGTCTAAGCTGTTTGCTTGCTCACAAGGTTCAGGGTCCCCCATTTCCGGTTCAGGTGCTTCACAAAGCATGCCTGGCTGTACAAGGTCACTCACCCCAGCAGGCTTAGGCACTTCAAGAAGCTTACCTGCCTTCTTTCATTATATAACACACCCAAAGGTGAGGGCCGAGGTTAAGGAGCCCCCAACCCACCTTACACCGGAGACGTGATCACTCCAGACATTTACATGGGGACTGCCACGCCACCAGGTCTTCCTGCCCCAGCAGGGTGCAGTTTTAGGTCATGCCCAGGACCAATGAGGCCTCCAAACCATCCCTATAGCCTCACCCTTACCTCCAAGGTGTTCCTAGCAGAGCTCAGCAAAAAGATGTTTCTCCTCTTCTGACTGATCATGAACTGCCCTCAGCTCAGGAAGCTGGGCCTTAGAATGGCCACCCTAATCAGGCACCTGCCCCCTCCCTGTTCCCATCCTTAAAGTGGCAGGGACTACAGGTACCCTGCCACAATACAGTAGTGCCTAGTGTGTGTAGTCCCTCTCAGTGCTGACTCTTTTTCAAGTCATGGTGAGCCACTTGAATACATTTCAACTTCCTTTTCAGTTCCACAGCTGAGCTATGCCTTTCTTTCCCATTTTCAATGATTTCTGCTTCTTCACTAACCTTAAATGTTGGGCAAACATCACCAAATGGGGTCCCAAATAGTTCACCCAGAATCCATCTATCACCCCCTCTCTCAGCCTATTGCATAAGATTAGTGTTGCCCCACCCTCCACGAGGTTGAACTGGACCAGTTGCCCTATGCCTCACCTACATATACATTTTTGGAGGATACCAGGAAATGTGACAAGAACATCTGGTTTCTATCAAGAGTGGGAGGCTAACTGGCACATGGATCCTTTGTGGAAGGTACTGGTGTACAGACACATACTGAGCAATGCTGAGCTATGAGGATACCATGACTTGAAACACTATTGACTGTACTGGGGTTCTGCCCAATGAAATGACAGGACCTCCACTTAACCCAGGAGGTGCACAGTCCCACCAGAGGAAATGCCCTGTTGGACCTGGTCCTGGCCACAGGTGATGATCTGGTAAGGGGGCTCCAGGTTCTGGGCCACCTGGGTGATAGCGATCATCACTTGCTGGAATTCATCATCCAGTGCAGGGTGTCAAGGGCCTGCAGCAAGGTGGTAGCCCTAGACTTCAAGAGGGCCAACTTCAACGAGTTGAGATTGGTGGGAGGGGCGCTGGGGTTCTTGAGGGCAGGGGAACTCAGTGCCCAAGATGAGTGGTCGTTCCTTAAGGAGACGATACTCAGGGCCCAAGAGGTGACAATCCCAACAAGAAGCAAGGGGGGCAAGAGTGCCCTGGCTCACCAAGGAAGTTCGAGAATGCCTGGTTGCCAAAAAGGCGGCATACATCTGGTGGAAGGCAGGGACTATCTCCAAAGAAGAGTATACTTCCACTGCTCGGGCCTGTAGTGGGGCTGTTAGGAAAGCTAAGGAGGACATAGAGCTAGGACTAGCGTCCAAGATCAAGGATAATAAAAAGTCCTTTTTCAAATATATAGGGAGGATGAAGAAGGCGCCCTGCAACATATGCTGGGCAATCTGGTGGTCGCGCCAGAAAAGAAGGCAGACATCTTTAACAAATTCTTCACCTCCGTTTTCTTGGGCAGGGACCGGGACTCCCCCACCGTGATTCAAGATGGACTCGAGGGGAACGCCCCAAGACTTAAGGTTGAGGAGGACCAGGTTAGAGTGCTTCTGGAGGGGCTGGACATGCTCAAGTCAGCAGGTCCAGATGCTCTCCACCCCAGGGTGTTGAGGGAGCTAGCAGGGGTTATTGCAGGGCCCTTGGCACGACCTTACGAGTGCTCGTGGTGCTCGGGCCAGGTGCCAAATGATTGGAAGATAGCCAATGTGGTCCCCATCTTTAAAAAGGGAGGAGGGAGGACCTGGGCAACTATAGGGCTGTCAGTCTTACCTCAATCCTGGGGAAGCTCTTTGAGAAGATCATCAAGGAGCACATATGTGACAGGCCGGCATCGGGGATGATGCTCAAGGGCAACTAGCACGGTTTCATTAGGGGCAGGTCATGTCAGACCAACCTGATTGCCTTTTACGATCAGGTCACAAAAGCATTGGATGCAGGTGTCGCCATGGATGTAGTCTTTCTGGACTTCAGCAAGGCCTTTGACACTGTCTCCCACCCCATCCTCATTAAAAAACTAGGTGACTGTGGCATCGATGCCTACACGGTCAAATGGATTGCAAGTTGCCTGAAGGGTCGTACTCAGGGGGTAGTGGTGGATGGGGCTTTTTTGACCTGAAGGGAAGTGGGCAC